>NW_009260269.1:2310253-2313404 GCF_000687185.1 Egretta garzetta | reverse complement strand
CCCTCTACTCTGCCCTGGTGAGACCCCACCTGGAGTACTGTGTCCAGTTCTGGGCTCCCTGGTTCAAGAAAGATGAGGAACTCCTAGAGAGAGTTCAGAGGAGAGCAACAAGGATGATAAAGGGACTGGAGCATCTCCCCTATGAGGAAAGGCTGAGAGAGCTGGCCTTGTTCAGCCTGAAGAAGAGAAGACTGAGAGGGGACCTCATCAATACATACAAATAACTTAAGGGTGGATGTCACGAGGACAGAGCCAGACTCTTCTCGGTGGTGCCCAGCGACAGGACAAGGGTCAATGGGCACAAACTGAAACATAAGAGGTTTGTGTTGAATATGAGGAAAAAGTTCTTTACTTTGAGGGTGACAGCACTGGAACAGGCTGCCCAGGGGAATTGTGGAGTCTCCTTCTCTGGAGATATTCAAAGCCCGCCTGGATGAAGTCCTGTGTAACATGCTCTAGGAGAAGCTGCTTTAGCAGGGGGGTTGGACTAGATGATCTCCCAAGGTCCCTTCCAACCCTTACCATTCTGTGATTCTGTGAAAAAAAAATGAAATGTATTTTACCTCTTATATTTCCTTCAAGACATGATCACTGAATAAGATGCCACCTAAATGGTTTTAACTACTTTTTAACACTTTTCCTCATCTATTTGTGTCTCTGCAGGTTGGTCACTTGGTTTGTAGATCCTGGGGTGAAATTCCCCTTTCTGGGGTGAAATTCTCAAATCAAAGCTAACTCTATATACCATGACGGTAGAGAATTATGTGTCTAAGATACCAAATAGCCAGTTTTATTCTGCTACATAGATTAACCATTAAGAAACACAAAAGAACACTTTCTTGTCCTGAATTCTGCCTTTCTTCAGAGCTTGCTGGTATCATGTTACCCTGTAGTAGATTTCTATGACCTAACAAATAGGGAGATGTCATTTAAAATCATAAGGCTAAGTCAAATAAACCAATTGTCCATAAACATGACAAAGATAATGCCAGGATGAAGTTTCAGACTATGGATCCTAATCTTACCCTAAGTCTAATTTAGGGCTGTAGAAGATACAGAAATTCTGGAGATAATCTGATCAAACACCTTTTCATAATTTTTAAAACATTATTTTACAGTTTAGTCTTCCCTCGTTGTTGTTAGGTAGTCCATTAGTATTTACTTACTGAGCAGGTAGAGCTCTTAGTTGTGTTTTCTAAGTAGTACAAACTCATGCCTTCCTTTCCAAGTTATATCTGAATGCATGAAAGTTAATAACAAGATGAGCAACGTGTTTCAAAATTGATGCTGAAATGTTTTTATTTGAGTTCTGCATTTGTCTTCTAAATGTTAAAAAATATAAACAATTAATATTTTGTAAAGTAAAATCAATATGCTTAGTTATGTTTTTCTTTCCTTCTTTAGTAACTCCTTACAGACTGTGAGTTCAAGTAATATATGATCTGAGGAAACACCAGTTCATTATATTCATTGATATCAGCCTATTATGTCTAAATGTATCATATTTAATAGCTTTAAAAATATAATTATATGGATATTGCTAGATATGAAACTTATTAATGGTTTTATTAGTGATAAATGAGTGAATTATCTCTCTCTTCTATGTATGAATAAAAGCTGTAATTTAGGCCAGTAATAAAATATTAATACATTTATATTATTGAGATGTCCATATCAATTTTTAAGTTGACGAACAAAGCAGTTCACTCTGGCAACAAGGAAAAGGAAATGCATGACATAACCATAAATAAATATAGGTAAATTATAAGCATTTTTTAATTGAAAACACAGAATGTTTAAAAACATATATGTTCTTTTAACATCTTTCTTTGGTCTATTTGCACAGTTCTTCAACAGATTCAGTCATCTTCTGTATTTAGGTAAAAGAACAATATAGCTATTGATAATAAAGCAAAACATCACAGCAACGTATATTGCTTTATTTACACAATCAAAATTGCTTTCTAGAAAAAAAATGGGGGAGGGGATTTGGGATGGTTTAATCATCTGTCATTTTTCATGCATAATAGAACAGAGAGAAAACAGATTTGTTCATGGAACATATACAGTATGAATTTCATATGAATCTGTTATGATTCATTAGCTAAATTATCTTTTGAATATGAACAAAAAAGTAAGCTTGGGACATTGCTGCTACAAAGATTGTTATGAGAATAAATGACCACAAAAAAAAATGAACATGATTTCAGTACTGAGATATAAGCCTCCTTCAGTCCATTAACTTAGGTGATTCAAATCCAAAATGTACTCACCCTTGAAATGTGTCTCGGACTCCATTTCATTCCAAACTACAAGACTGAGAACAATTGTGTTGCCTTGAATGCTGAAAGAGATGTAATGAACAGACATTATTCTTTTGAGTATATATAGGGGTCTCTGTCAAAATAGTACATGTTCAAAGTCACTCTTGTTGTTTCAGTGCATGTATTATAAAAAGGTGCTCCTTAGTGTGGCTTCCATATTTTCCCTTCAATGTACATTCAGATGTCTTGCTGGCATACCAGAATATTCACATGAGCGCATGTTAAATACACATGGATACCAATGATGTTTGCCCACTCTGGTCTCCAACTAAAAAAACCCACAAAACCCCCAACCAAACAGAAAAAGAAATTCCAGAAGTTGAACCTTTTAATAAAAAAACCCAATCCTTTTACCTCCAAAAGACTCACCTCTAGTGGCAAAACTTACTTTAAGGAAGAATTTCATTTTTCTCTATCCTCTCCCAAAGCTTGCAGTGCTCCTGAGCTAACTATGGGCAAAGAATTCTCAAGTGGAAAACTCTTTAAAGGAATCCTTGCAGCAAATATTTACTACATTGTATTATTTGAATTATAGGAACAAAAATCACTTACCGGGTGTCCTGGTTTCGGCTGGGATAGAGTTAATTTTCTTCATAGTAGCTAGCATAGTGCTGTGTTTTGGATTTAGTACCAGAAGAATGTTGATAACACACTGATGTTTTCAGCTGTTGCCAAGTAGTGCTCAGACTACTCAAGGACTTTTTGAGCTTCTCCTGCTCGCCCAGGTGCATAACAAGCTGGGAGTACAGCACAGCTAGCACAGCTAACCCAAACTGACCAAAGAGCTATTCCATACCATATAACGTCATGCTCGGGGGGGGTTAGTT
>NW_009260269.1:2309128-2309998 GCF_000687185.1 Egretta garzetta | reverse complement strand
ACTGAGGGAGGGGGGGAGTGAGCAAGCGGCTGCGTGGTGCTGAGTTGCCAGCCGGGTTAAACCATGACAGTCCTTTTTGGTGCCCGAACAGGGACTCGAAGGGCTTGAGATAACGACAGACTATCCAGAGAAGATTAAGGAATTTATATCTGTTAAACAGTTGTGGGTCGTGATTTGATTCATTTGTTCTTGATCTTAGTTTATCCAATCTGCACCATGCTCCCTCCTTTGCTGTACTTGTTGAAAGTTGGTGCTGGTTTTTGCAGTTTGTTATGCTCTGCGGTGACTAAACATGTTTTGCTTGGGAAACTTGTTATTAAAACAATGACCTTGAGCCTTATCTGGTATTTGGGTTTCATGTCGAAGTCTGTACTGCACTTTGGGTACCACCTTGCGGGGAAAATTAGCAATTATACATCGGATTCTGAAAAGTTTGTTCTGGAGGAAATACAGAATGGCACTTTCTCTGCCTTCTTTGATGATGTTTCCTCCTTCATTACAATAACTTTTCAGTATCTTGAACATCCTTGGATAGTTAAGATATATCTATTGATATCTATTTGGAATATTTTTTCAGTTTTGTCCAAAGTTAGTAAGCAACTTAATAATACCATCCAGATGTCTGCCCCAGGGCTGGATAGTTATGAGTGGCGGGGTATCTGGGGTAGTATGGGTAAATGCCTAGAACGATGGGCACCTCCAATGTTTTGGAAATTCACTCCTGAACAAGTGCAGAATCCTGAAAAACTGGTAGAATATTTGGAAAAGGTGTGCTGTCACCCTGGCAATTCTAAGCAAACACAAATCACTGCAATGTGCTGGGGCCTGGCCCATGCTTACCGAACCCTGTTCAACACTCTTCAATACAAC
>NW_009260269.1:2304013-2304423 GCF_000687185.1 Egretta garzetta | reverse complement strand
AAAAAATGGGAAGGTGGTGGTGATTAATTGGAATGTATTGTAAGGGTAGGACCTAAGCATGACGTAAATGGTATAGAATAAGGGGTGGATAATGTCCTGGTTTCGGCTGGGATAGAGCTAATTTTTTTCATAGTAGCTAGCATAGTGCTGTGTTTTGGATTTAGTACCAGAAGAATGTTGATAACACACTGATGTTTTCAGCTGTTGCCAAGTAGTGCTCAGACTACTCAAGGACTTTTTGAGCTTCTCCTGCTTGCCCAGGTGCATAACAAGCTGGGAGTACAGCACAGCTAGCACAGCTAACCCAAACTGTCCAAAGAGCTATTCCATACCATATAACGTCATGCTCGGGGGGGGTTAGTTAGTTCGGGTGGTCGGGCGGTCGCGGGGAGGCTGCTCACGGCCCGCGC
>NW_009260269.1:2294715-2303930 GCF_000687185.1 Egretta garzetta | reverse complement strand
TCATTCGTTTTGTATATTCTGTATATTCTGTTATCATTCTCATTATTACTATTATTATTTTCTCTTATTAAACTGTCTTTATCTCAGCCCTCGGCTCTAACCTTTTATTTTCTTTCCGATTCTCTCCCCCATCCCACTGAGGGGGGGGGGGAGTGAGCGAGCGGCTGCATGGTGCTGAGTTGCCAGCCGGGTTAAACCACGACACCGGGAAAGACCTCATTCTGTTTAATACAGTGTCAAGAAACAAAACAAAACAAAACAAAACAAAAAAAATTAAACCAAAAATAATTCACAAAACAAATTGAAAAAAACCCCACCAACAACTCTAGCATGACCTGGATACTTTCTAAGCAAAAAAAAAAAAAAGAATAAGGAAACAGATGAAAAAGTGAGATGATTTACATGTGATTATATAACAGATCAATGATACAACAAGGAATATGTGACACAATCATATAGCAACATATAGCTCACAAAAGCCTCACAAAGTTCACTGGAGACAACTGAAAAATCCTGCACTTTGATCTGAATAACTTGTCCAAAAATACAGTCTGGATGGAAATCAGCTTAACACATAAGGAACTGAGGGTTCTGGTGGTTTTTCAGTAGGTCAAAGGTTTTGTTTTTCCAAAATACTGTGAGTATTCTGGAGCAATTCCAATTTTTAGAATGTCCTTTGGATTAACAACTGAAATACACTGCAACATGCAATACTTTCACTTGCAAAACAGGGCCTTTTCACCAAATTATGAAGTCAGAATCTGTTTTACTCTACCGTACTTCAGGGACTTTGCTTGGCTAGTTCTCCAACACATGTGACCTACCAAACCTTGTACCCTTTTTGTGTCTGTTGCCTAAGCATTTTGTCTATTTTTTTCCTTTTTTTTTGTCAGTAGACAGCTGTTTCTTTCTTTTGCTTTTATGGAAATTTACACTTTTCAGGAAATAGCTTCTGAAAAGATTATGAAGAAAAAAAATATTCCTCTAGTGATACAGACTTTTCCTTTTTTGCATATTATTTCTAGATAATATCTAGTTAAGACCTAATAGAACTTCATGTACATCTATCTGGATCATAAATACATACATCAGATCCTTTTTCTTGACTCTTTAACACAGAAGAGTATACAACAGAAACACGGAAAAAGATGCATTAGAAAAAGATGGCAGAATTTTCATAACTGGAACTGGGATTGTTTAGCCTGGAAAAAAGGAAACTCAGGGAGACCTTATCACTCTCTACAACTACCTGAAAGGAGGGTGTAGCGAGGTGGATGTTGGTCTCTTCTCCCAAGTAAGAAGTGATAGGACAAGGGGAAATGGCCTCAAGTTGCGCCAAGGCAGGGGGAGATGGGCAGACAAGGTGCTTAGGGGCATGGTTTAGTGGTGGAATGGCAGTGTTAGGTTAATGGTTGGACCTGATGATCTTAAAGGCCTTTTCCAACCTAAATGGTTCCATGATTCTATGATTCTATTCTAAATGTTTAAGCTCATGTTGTAGACAATGAGTATCTGGCTAATAGATATAGTAGAGCCGAAAGACTAATTCAGCTCAAAATGTACAAGATTCAGTTGTATTTACTGATATTTGAGATGCTCTAGAGGACTTGAGACTTCCGCTGAAGATTGGCAAATATGAATAAGGGCTCCTGAAAGACCTAGTATTTTCTGGAGCAGCTGAAAGCAATGCCTCATGCTCTAGCACATCACAAATGATGCTAGCATCATGATGTTAATGTTTAGGTGAATGATTTATGCTTTAATAGTTTAATTTAGGTTGAGATGATTGTTAGGATCCAGTGATTGCAATAACTATATCTTCATTGACTATAATAGGAGCTAGATAACTAGTTCACCTTCATATAGACACTCATATGTACATGTCTTACTGCAAAGCTGATTACCACACACTGTCTACTTTTGGTGACTGTGATAAAAACTAATTCACTCCACAACATTCAGAGAAGGTCATCATAAGAATGAATGCGAGAATGAAGAGATTCTTTCATACAAGCAAAACTGGGAAAAAAAACCAGCTTTGGGAAGATGCTGCTCTGAGTTTCAGATGGTATATGAAAAGAGGGAAATTTATTATTTAGGTTGAAGAACAGCACTGGTAGAAGAGGAAAGATGTAAATTTTAGTAATGAAAAAAATATTAATTTCTTAGCAAACGAAAGTTTGCAATGGTGACGTGCTGGAGTCGCTATTGCACTTACATTGTGGAGGGCTTTGACAGCTTAAAATTTACGAGGAGAAAAATGGTCATATCTCTGGCAATCTTTTTACATTGACCTGCTGTTTGAAAAAAATCCTTCTGTTAGTCACATTTGTGGGTAATTCAGTTAATAAGTAAATTGGTTTTAGATTAAATGTTTTTAAAATCGGCTTATCACTGGCTGTGCTCAGATGGTAAAACCTTAATATGAAGTTAGTGCAGCTTAGACATCTATTACTGACATCATTCCGACTGGAGTCGAATTCAATGACACTTACTTACAGGTTAATGTTAATTCAGAATTAATAACTGAAGTAACACAAGGTCATGCATTGAATGAGTTAGTTAAAATGAACAACTAGGATACTACTCCTAGGCACTCAGCAAGTCTTTGGATGTCCCTTCACTAGGTTAATGTTGCCATCTATTATACACTACATTCTATACTGGTTTCTCTTTTATGGCATGCTTCATTATGAAATTCATTTTCTGTCTATGATTTTACATTAACCTTAACTGTATCTGTGAAACTGTCAACATTCAAAACAATTACCTTTTTGTTTTGTACTGAAGATAAGTTAGCAATTGTAATTGGTTGGTATTTTGACCAGCTTGACCCAATAAGACTTATCAAACAACAAATATTGTTAGGCAAAATGAAATTTTATCTGTAATAATGTAGTGACTGTTATGATTAATTATTCCGGTGATTCTCATCATTTCAGCATTTTCTTTAATTAGGTAGTTAAATGTGGAAAAACAAAGAAGAATTATATTGTTTGCTTTGTTAAATTTCTAATCAAAGAACTCCTTACCAGTTATGCTTTAAGGATAATGAATCCTCTGGAAGAAACATATATTGAGTATTTAAGGCATAAGCCAGGACCTGTCATGGTCTTTTTATTCTGTGTTTCTGCATTGTTATAGGATCCAGCTCCATGAAGATGCCTTTTACCTGTCATTTTGGTACAAATGATGAGAAACAATTATATAAATATAACATATTATACACATCTAGTGGAAAAAAAAACAAACCCAACCCAGCATTATTTTCAAAATAGCTGTCTATCTTTTACCAAATGAACAGCACAGGTTTTTAAACTTTCTTTGAATAGTAGGTCAGTTTACCTGACTCTGTATGATGATTTTTAGGTGTCAACTGAAAACACTAGTCACACTAGTTAGGTTATTAATGTAATGGAGAGGGAGTGTAGTGGATATTAACACATGTTCTGTCTATAGGACTTATTTGATACTTATTTATTAGCATACTCGTGGTAACTCTGCTTCAACAGCTACTTTTTTAGAAAATTTGGGATATGCATCCATTTTATGTAAAGACATCAAAGTCACAGGGATAGGAAAAGCAATAGATATATAAAAACAATATTCTCAAATGTACACTTTCACTGCTTAAGTGTTCTCCCTTAATTTTATATATTTTTCTGGCTTTTAATAGCTGTACAATGGTCAGTCTTCCTTTGCTTTTCACTGCAGAAGCTTTCAGTCTTTTAGTTTTTCAGTTTTCTTTTGTTCTAGATTTGCATCTTCTTTATTAGTAGAGCAATTTAGCAATTTAAAAGTGAAGTATTTGCCTTTGAGGCATCTTCTTATAGACAAATAAGGAAAAAAATAAGAAAACCCTTTAAGAGAGAAGAAAATGTTTAACACTTTGTGAAAGATTATTTAGATAGCACTTTGGAGGATTCATCTTGCTTAATTTTGTGATCTAAATTAGGAGCCTTGCATAAACTAAGCTCTTTCAAAAGTTAATGGTGTCCAAATATACATTCTTCTTCTAATGATTTTTTCTATATAAGAGATAGAATGACTGCCTCTTTGTGTAGCTTAGAGTCAGCTTCCCCACTATATGAGGGTCTGGGGAAAATATGTTTATTTAAAAACATAGATTTGCAGTAATAAGACAACATAAAATACCAAAATTCATTACTAAGGTTATACTTAATTCTAAAGATATTGGCTGGTTTTGTCCCTGAATAAGCATTTATTTCCATTCTCCTAGGCTAAAGAGAATTTCCATCTTGTAGCTGAAGTAAGCATTTCTAATTCCTGATGCTACTTGTAAAATATTTCTATCATCTTCTTCTAGGAAAAGAAGAAGAGGGAAGAAAGCAAGGAAACTATGCTGTTTGTTTTTTTGTTAGAGCCTCTTGCGAAATTTGTATACCAGATTAATAAAAGCCTACTTAAAATATGTGCTACATAAAGATCAAAAACAACACCAGAGAAAGTGGACTTGGGAATATGGTAGGTACCTAAACTATTCTGTACGTTCCCCACTGTCCTTAGTGTATTGATATTTTGCTGATTTCCCAAGAAAATTTTCTGGGTATTCTCTATCTACCATCTTCTCCTGAAAGAAGTGTGTTTGAATTAGCTGTTGTTCTCAGTCACAGTTCAAGACACAAGAAAGTTAGATAGAAAGTTTGTGTTCAGTTTTGGACCCCTCATTACAAGAAAGATGTTGTGTTGCTGGAGCACGTCCAGAGGAGAGCAACAAAGCTGGTGAGGGGCCTGGAGCACAAGTCTTACGAGAAGCGGTGGAGGTAACTGGGGTTGTTTAGTCTGGAGAAAAGGAGGCTGAGAGGAGACCTTATTGCTCTCTGCAGAGGAGAAATGGCCTCAAGTTGCTCCAGGGCAGGTTTAGGTTAGACATTAGGAAAAATTTCTTCACAGGAAGGGTTTTCAGGCATTGGAATGGGCTGCCCAGGGAAGTGGTCAAGTCCCCATCCCTGGAGGTATTTAAAAGAAGGATAGATGAGGTGCCTAGGGACATGGTTTAATGGTGGGATGGCAGTGTTAGGTTAATGGTTGGACGTGATGATCTTAAAGGTCTTTTCCAACCTAAACTATTCTATGATTGTAAAGGGAGTTGTGTATCTATCTAGATTTTTAAAAAAAATGAAAGAAAAAATGAATGTGACCCCTGATCACCCTTTCTAACCACTGAAGATTTGTGTTGGTTTTTTGTGCTAAGGCTTTGGTAGTGGGGACCACAGGGGTGCCTTCTGTAAGAAGATACCAGCAGCTTCCCCTATGTCCAATAGAACCCATGCCAGCTGGCTCCAAGACAGACCTGGACGCTGGCCAAGGCCAAGCCCATCAGCAACCTGGTAGCGCATGCTGTGCTACAGCAATCAGAAGAGAGGAGTGAGAATATGTGAGAGAAACAACTCTACAGACACCAAGATCAGTACAGAAGGAGGGAGATGAGGTGCTCCAGGTGCTGGAGCAGAGATTCCCCTGCAGCCCATGGTGAAGACTAGGGTGAGGTAGGCTGTCCCCTTGCAGCCCATGAAGGTTAATGGTGGAGCAGATACCCACCTGCAGCCTGTGGAAGACCCCATGCTGGAGCGGGTTGATGCCCAAAGGAAGGAGGCTGTGATACCATGGGAAGCCTGCACCAGATCAGGTTCCTGGCAGGACCTGTGGAGATAGGAGCCACGATGAGGCAGGTTTGCTGGCAGGACTTGTGACCCCAATGGAGCAGTCTGTTTCTGAAGGACTGTACCCCACGGAAGGGACCCACAGTGGAGCAATTAATGAACAACTGCACCCTGTGGGAAGGTCTGACACTGGAGAAATTCATGGTGGACTGTCTGCCGTGGGAGGGACCCCATGCTGGAGCAGGGGAAGAGTGTGAGGAGTCCTACCCTTGAGGAGGACGGAGCGGCAGAGACAGCATGTGATGAACTGACCCCAACCCCCATTCCCCATCCCCCTGTGCTGCTGTGTGAGGACAAGGTAGAGAATTTGGGAGTAAAGTTAAGCCTGGGAAGAAGAGAGGGGAGGGACGAAGGTGTTCTAAAATGTAGTTGTTTTTTTTTTCCATTATTCTACTCTTATTAGAGTGGTAATAAATTAAATTAATTTTCCCCAAGTCAAGTCTGTTTTGCCTGTGACGGTAACTGGTGAGTGATCTCCCCCTGTCCATATCTCAACTCACAAGCCTTTCATTATATTTTCTCTCCCCTGTCCAGCTGAATAGGGGAAGTGATAGTGTAGCTTTGCCGGGCACCTGGCATCTAGCCAGGGTAACCCCACCAAAAGATCTTAATCTCAGATGAGAATTTTGAGTGACAGATCCTGAACTGGCAAAGGTTGTAGCCTGTATCCTTTATTCCATTATATAAATTCAGTGTTGAATGGGATTTTAAATATTTTGAAACCTAATATGAGTCTTCTTTCCCCAATCACACTATAAGCTTTGTTTGTCCTTCCTGGATACTTATCCAATCCCAGGCACTGTAATGACACCTTGTGCCCCAAGAACTTGTACCCCTTCTGGGATGTAAGACATGAGAATGTATCCATTAATTTAACACATTAAAGATTTTATCAAGGGACATGGTATTAGTTCAGTGACTCAGAAATCTTCCCTCTTTTCCCCCTGTGTCATCTTAAAAAGGTAAATTGAAATGCAAAAGTTTAAAATGAATTCTAGTGTGATGTTTTCTATTACTGCATACATTGTTTTTATGTGTAAGGGACAGAGATAAGCTTATAACCATGCAATATGACTTCCATTTTGCCTTTGTACTGCTAGCAGCTGCTGTTTCTGCTGTAAAAAGATGTCCTGATAAAGAAGATAATACTGTATATCTCAGTGGATTTTTTGTCTGAATATGTTTAGACAGATAGATATGAATATGCATACACATGATAATTAAACCTCAAGGAAATAAGGCTTCATCTGAAAATCTTCATAAGCTGAAACTCCAGTTCAAATATAATCGTAAACATTTGCAGACACTGTTTTAAGTTTATTTAGAAGTGCAGCCTGCAAAAAATGTCATTAACACTATTACTATCTGTGCTTTACGTATCTGGACCCTAAGAAATAATGGAATTTAACAGTATTAATTACTATTGATTAGTTTATACTGCATAGCTTAAGGAAAGACAACAAATCCCCTAAGATAAAGTAATCACATATCACAAAAGTCCTCTAGGAAGGTTTAGCCATAAACTTCTGTGCTTTTGGTATTTATAAATTATTTGGTTCATTATAACAAAACCAGTGTGACATTTGCAAACAGTACAAAATTCTCATGTCTGCTTGGACCAAGTATATGAAGAGTGCCAGGGTTTATATGTTCTTTCCAGAACAGACATTTAATTTTTCATGTCTAGCACCCTGGCCTAACACAGGGTATAGATACAATAGTTTTTTTCACCAAAGCATCACAGGGCTAGTTTTACATCAGCCACACTTCCATCATGAGTTATGCTAAAGTAAGACTAGCCACCTTGTCTTCCATGTGAATGCTTGAACTAGCATGTATACATGGTCAGGCTTTTTTAAGGATGACGGTTACTACGTAAGGATCATCAGTTACTACATTCAGTATATGTTGGTTGGTTATGGCAATTATTTGGCAATATATATATATGATATTTTATGGCGATGTGAATTCTGTTTCTTATGATTTGGAAAATGCATGTGTTTCTTCTTATAGAATCATAGTATCACTGAATCATAGAATCATAGAATCGTTTAGGTTGGAAAAGGCCTTTAAGATCATCAAGTCCAACCATTAACCTAACACTGCCATCCCACCACTAAACCATGTCCCTAAGCACCTCGTCTACCTGTCTTTGAAATACCTCCAGGGATGGGACTTGACCACTTCCCTGGGCAGCCTGTTCCAATGCTTGACAACCCTTTTGGTGAAAAAAATTTTCCTAATGTCTAACCTAAACCTGCCCTGGCGCAACTTGAGGCCATTTCCCCTTGTCCTATCACTTCTTACTTGTGAGTTTCAGGTAGTTGTAGAGAGTGATAAGGTCTCCCTGAGTTTCCTTTTTTCCAGGCTAAACAACCCCAGTTCCCTCAGCTGCTCGTCATAGGCCTTGTTCTTTAGACTCTTTACCAGCTTCCTTGCTCTTCTTTGGATATGGCAAAACAATAACTTTTTAGCTACCTGTCCCCCTAACCCCACTGCTATAACATATATTTACTATCTTTAGTGAATTATTAATAATACATTGATGAGAGATATATACTTTTCATATTTCTATAAAATACATTATGATTTTTTAAATTTTATTTATTGTAAACCTCAAGCAGATGAAAAACTTTCATGAAACTTTGAAATTAATTATAGTATATGAAAGTTACTAAGGACTTTGTTACTGTTAAGTACTATCTGTCTCTATGACATTTAGGTTTTATACCTAAATATTCTCTCATCTATGCTCACGTAATACTTAAAAAAAACCTACCCATTTTATAAACCATTGTAAAACAACTTACTATTGCAAAAATCCGTATCAGAGCATGACAAATGTTATTAATAGCAAACAAAAAATAAAACAAAAAACCCCAATTTGAAAACAGCTAGACATTCAGAAAAACTTCCTACAATGATAATAGTAATACTGAAAAGATTTTCTAAAACTTAGTCACAATAACAAATCTGATCACTTACACTTTTATCTACAAGTTTTGTTTTCTTTTTGTTTGCTTTGCTTTCAGAATGGTCTTCTTTGAACTCTTTCCATCATGTCCAGAGGATGAACAATTTATTTCCCTGGATATTTTCTTCAGCTGATGGTTTAAGTTGGTTGCAAGCTCAGAATCATATACACATTCATTCAAGAGGTTAGACCAGTGGGAATGCAACCACTGGTTTTGGCAATCATCTGCTGTATATTCTAATACTTTGAAAACAGAACAGCTGGATAATAATACATGTTCTCATAGTGGTTCCTTAATGCCATTATTTGGTAACATGTGGAAAGTTGTCATGGATCACAAAGCAGTAAAGATTATTGTGCAAATGACTTAGTAATGGTTACTTAAAAATGTTTAATACAAAAATGCTGGGGTACTCACAGGACTTGCTTTATTTTTCTAAATATGCAGCTCATTTTAAAGGAGCAAGTGCCTCTGTATTTAATTTTTGTGTCCAGAATACTAGCCAGTCAAGACCTTTTTTTTTTTTTTTTTTAAGGATAACTTTAAATTAAAATAA
>NW_009260269.1:2233588-2294694 GCF_000687185.1 Egretta garzetta | reverse complement strand
TCAAGACCTTTTTTTTTTTTTTTGTTAAAAATACACTTAAATTAAAATCAAGAAAGTTTTTCTAGAGTTGAGGAGCATGTTGGGGATTTCTTTTATTTTTCTTCTTTTTTTTTGCTTGCTCACTTGATTGTTTTGGGGTTTTTTATTTATTTGTATGCATTTTACATGATAATTTGTGATGCCTAATGTAACTTCACAGATTACAAAGTAGTACTTTGCAGACCTGGACAAGCTTTCACAGTCAAATCAACATCTCTGTATTAAAGTAATGTCATTTTTTATATTAAATTAAAAAAAAATCACAAATAATTTAAGACTGTTGCAGCTTAAATACTGGCTGAAAAAAAGTTTTTCCATCATTTTTATGCAAGACCATGTGGTCTTCTGCAGCTTGTGCACCTGGCTTTCTTTGATCACAGTCTTATTTTACACTAGAGGAATATGTAGAAAATCATCTACATTGGAAAAGCTCAAGTTAGTTGTCTAGAGTGGGATTTCACATTATGGAAAATAATTTTAACTTTCTGGAAGCTTTGGCTAGAGGAAATGAATCACTGTTTTCTGCAATTTAGGAGACGATGGAGATAAGAACGATAAAGAATAATCTGAGTAGGATGCAGTATACCTCCATTGTCCTATTGGCAAATTAAAATTTTTAATACTCTTCTTGATTTACAATGGATAAATCTGGGATGAGTTAATTTAGGGAAAGGACTGGATTCTAATACTTTGGTTATGGGTTTGTATTATAGAAAATAAGGCTATTTATGACTACTATGATAGATATGTTTTAACTGAAATTATGTCCTTCTCTTTGAGTTTAAACAAGAAGAACCTGTACTTTTGAAGGGGAAAGAATTCTGCTTTTTCATGAATATTAGTTCAATATTACCAAAAGTTGTAATTTGTATCTCTATGAGAAGAGTAATCCAGTCTCCAAATAGCCTTATAAAAAATGACATTACTTTAATACAGAGATGTTGATTTGACTGTGAAAGCTTGTCCAGGTCTGCAAAGTTGCACTGCTGTCATTCTTTTTGCAAGTCGCATGTCATTTTTTAACAAGATAATTACTGCACAGGGTGCAGAGATATGATAAAGTTACCATTAACAAAGCTGCAATTAGGTCTGAGTTAACCTGTCTTTATAATCCTTTCATCTCAGTTATTTTTTCTCCTAATTTCACCTCACTGGACTGAAATTACTCATGCTGATTCCCAGCCCCAACATTATCTTTTTGTCTGGATTTTATTTTTTATGAAACATTCTAAAAAAGGTCATGGTGTTTTTGAATAGCAAACTTAACTGAGATAAAGTTTGTCACAGAATCACAGAAAGATTTAGGTCAGAAGGTACATCTCAAGGTTGTCTATCCAAACCCATGCTTGAAGCAGTATTAACTTCACATTTAGATCAGGTTGTTCAGGGCCTTGTCTCATGAAATTTGGAGTATCTCCAAGGATAGAGGGTACACAGACTCTCTGGGCAACCTCTTCCAGTGCTTAATCACTATAACTGTGAAGCATAATCTAGTAATATCCAATCTGAACTTCCCTTGCTGAAACTTGCAATTATGGTCTCTTGACCTGCTGTGTGCCTGTATTGCGACCTACTCCTTGGGCTACCCTGGGTAAGATAAGTCGGGCTGCGAGGTTCCTGAAATCCCCCTCAGGCAAATTAAGGTGAGATGACACCAAATGATCTGTTGCTGGCTTGTAATTCTTTAATATGTGATTTTACATCATTTGAGAAAGCTTAGGTTTTTACTGCAATGCCATTACTCTATGCCTTACGTTACATTATTTACTAGAGATGCAAAAGACAAAAGAGTAAAGCAAAAGGGGGGGGGGGTCGGTGGGGGGAGGGGAGAGAGAATACCGGTCCAGTGTTCATCCAGCCAACAGGGGGTGCATCTGTCTTCAAGTTTCCCCACAATCTTGGGATAGCTTGTGACTTTTATCCCTTGCTTAGACACACCTTCCCCGCTTTCTATGCTCTGTCTGGTTCTCTTTTGAGTTGGTGAGTGATTTGAGTCAGTGGTCAGTGAGTCAGTGGTCGCGATCTCTCCCTGCCCAAATTACCTTTAGCTAAAGGTTCACAGCTTGTCTCGCAGACTGCCCTCTCAGTCCCTTTATTTGCAGAGTGTTTGAGACATGTCTCAGGAGAATGCTGGGTGCCTCCACTCCTGGCTCCCTTATTGAGTCCTGTCCTGTTATCCGCATTCCTTCGGGACAAGCAGTTCTTCATGTCAGAGGCCTTGGTGTGAGATCTTCCAGCTGGTCTTCTGCAGCCTCTCTCTGTGAAGTTACTGGCTCCACCTTCTCTATAGCCCCATTCAGGTAGTGGAAGATGGTAGACCCTCTGTAAGCAGCCTTTTCCCCAGGTTAAACCCTTAGCATCACCTCATACATCATCTATTCCAGGCAGTATCTCTGTTTTTTCAACATCTCTCTTCTGCTGGACAGAAACCACCCCAAGGTGGACAGAGGATCCCAGAATGCTGAATCAATCACTTGCTCAACCTGTTTTCTACCCCCTTGTGAATGCAGCCTAGTGTATGACTAGCCTTCATTGCACTCCTGAATCTGGGTCAGCTTGTTGCCCAACAGGATTCTCAGAGCCATCTCACTAAGTGCAAAAATGAACAGTTTGTGTATGCAAAAGCAAGAATTTATTGTTAATCTCATAAGTAAAGTCTTAACATCACAGAATTATTAGTAGTACTGTTACAATTACACTAACAGTTCAAATAATATGGTTAAAATTATAAACAAATAAACTGTTTACTATCTACCCCTTTCTCTGATGTTGTACTCATCCTTCCACTGGTCTTCTGACACCTAAAGGTGGGACAAGGAGGTGGTGCCTTCAGTCTATGTACATGGGGAGGTATTCAGGGGAGTCATCAGCATTGCAAGTCCTCTGCTGGAGGTATGATGCTGATGCTGATGGTTTCATTCTCTTCCCTTTGGATCTACTTTTGTATATTTATCGACATGCCTAAATCCTTGCTCTTTCTATCTAGTACCCCAGCTAGAACATGCCCATATTCATAATCACAGGCCATTAGGCCATATCTTTGGTAGGCTGTTGTCTCTGACATGTGAGGAGTCACTGGGGAGAAATCTGTCTGGGTTTCTGGTTCCCTTTTCTTCTAAAGGAAAAAAGTAATCTTTTTTTTTTTTTTTTTTCCCCAAATCTGATTTTTGCTGTCTTATTGTCAGATATAACTGGCTGTACACCATAAAGACATGAAGATGTTTAGAAAGCTGAACTTCAACAGGTAAGCATGATCAGCTCTGTCAGACAGTTTATCTGCAGTTTCCCATAAATGTCTGATAAATGAAAAATGTGATGCAAAGTTTAAAAACTTACAAACCTAGATGGAGTTCAGTTAAAAAGCTAGAAATTTATGCTACTGAAATGTCTCTTACAGCCAGGTGAACTACTAAAGCAAAACAAGTTTCAAGCTGTGCTTGCTACTTTGTTCACTTCTATGGTTAGAGGACATCAAAGCTGTAATTGAGAAAACACCTCATCCTTATTTGAATGAGGAAGTCAACAGACTGGATAAACTGAGTGTGGATATCAGATGCGCACACACACGCAGAGACCAGAAAGTTATTTTTGTTAACTTACGGTTTACATATCTTTAATTAAAATGCTATCTTTGCAAGACAAATGTTGAACATAATCCTGGGATTATGTGCTACTGATTCTTAGACTTGTTTCTTAATCCATTTCCTTTATTTATTAAAGAGAATTTTTGATCTACTACTCTGTGATCTAGTAGTCATTTATTTCAGTAAGATGTTTTTGCTTCTCTAGAAACATAAAAAATAAAAATTATTTTTTTGTCTGAAAGAAGGATAAAGGGTGGATGTATTATGTTTCACCAGATAATAAGCCTTCTGATACTTTCTTATTTGACATTTCCATAAGCAAATAGCTAAAATACAGTCTAGATGATACAATAGGAGATGTGCAATTAACTGGGAAACCTCTATTCAAAGTGGAAGCAGCAGTTATAGGATATGTCAGATGGATTTCTGTGGGGATCAGTTTTGGGTCAGATAAACTCATTATTTAAATTAGTAATGTGGAAGAAAGGATAATACTAAACATGGCAAGGTATTAAGAACTTCAGAAGACATGACTGAAGATTATAATCAAACTGTAAATTTAAGAAATGTCTGAAATAAATATGATGCAAATTAATAATTGCTACTGCAAAATATTCAGAGGACAAGAATCTAGGTTAAAAAAAAATATTTGTCAACATAACGGTCCCAGCTGGGCCATTGTTCTGAACAATTTTACATTAAAAGAAGATTTTAAAATTGAGCAGTTAGAGTAAGTCCTAAATAAATGAAATATTAATTATTTACAAGTCTAAAACACATGGTGTATGAGGAAGAATGAAGGACCTAAATTAGTTTAGTCCAAAGAAGACTACAGGAATATGTGTCATAGGTCTCTGTGTATTGAAAAGGGAATAAAAAAACACCAAACAAAACAGTTTGCTGGATCTACTGGGAATGAAATAGGAAACATGTTTTTGTCCAGTAAAATGGTCCTACAATACTAACCTGGTTTTTGTTTTTCTTTTTATTTTGTCTAGGAAGGTTTAATGATTTGAAGAAATGCTATTTTTAAATGTATCAGCTGGAATAATTTTCTTTTTATTCTACTTTTTATCAGAAAGATTTACTTGACCAATATATCAGTATTTCATTTTCCATAAGTAGAACATATTTTTGGATATGCTCTAATTATTAACTCCTAACAAGCTGTAACAGTATTCCATATAATTAAGAAATACAGATTTTAAAGATTTCTAGGTGTGGATTATGGGATTTTTCTTCTCTGCCTTTAAAAATAGAGACATCCAGAGATTATTTTCAATCAAGTGTTATACATTTTTGAAGTTCTTTCTTTCTTTTAAAAATAATGCTACATCTTAAATTGCATAGATTTCATCACCTGATCATTTTCTATAACAATGAAAATTTTCAGATAAAATTTGCCAATCCCAGGGTATGTCTACTGAAATATTGACTGTGTATTCATTCCTTTCACAGAATGAACAACTGCATACAACAACAAAAAAATTGTAGACCTACATTTCAATTTGTATTGCAGTAGTTGGTCTGCATTTGCTAGCTTATGAGAACAGTCATTGTACACAGGAAAATTTAGCTTGTAATGGCAATGCTAGCTGCATCTGGGCTAGATTAATGAAAGATTAAAGTTTAAATCTGTTCAATAAAACTCACACTCTGTGCTAAAGGTGGAAATTACTTGAATTACAAACAACTTTTGAAGTTACATCAAAGAACTCAGTAAAGAGATATTTTCTCAAATATAACCAACAAGGTGCACAAAGGTATTGACCCTTGAGTTTTAAAATTTTCAGATATAATACAGTCTTAACTGAATTATGTTTTTATAGCAAAGGACTGACCTTTTTTATAAAAACTTCAGTTAGAACACATATTAGTAAAAAGCAGTATCTCTCTTCAAGTTAGGAAGTAATTACCTTTATTTCAGTAACCTTAACTGTTACATAATAAATATTTAAATAGAAAAAGTTTAATGTTGGTGCTTTTAATCATTCATATAAAAATATTTTTGAATGTAATGGCATCAGGTTTTTTTGTTACTATAACTACTACTTATGTAACTAAAATCTTTTCTTTTCCATCTTTAGAAATAAACATAATCTCACTAAAATGTCAATTCCTCCTAAATTAACACAGTACTTTTTTCTTTATTTACATTAAATTCAACAGATGTTATTGAGTTGATTCCATTTTTTATATAAGATGATGACAATACAATTAGGATTTTTTTCAAAACTGTAATTGTAAAATTGACCTTATTAAAATTCCACTTCCTCCATAATTAAAAAAAACCCTAATTACTAGTAGTAATTGGACCAGAAATGACATTTTCAGTTCATTAATATTCAACAAATTGTTTTGGAAGATGTTATTGCATGGTGAGTAGTCAGTCTTGCAGCATTTCTGTTCATTTCTTATTTAAAAGTCATCTGGAATAATAGTTTGCATTTTAATAAGACACGTCTTTATGAATTGACTTTATTTATAAGGTTTTTAATTGCTAATTAATGTGTGAAAATATCTGTCTCCTGCAATATTTGTAACACGTGAAGTGAAAGGTGAATATAGTAGAACGACAATTCACACATGCTGCATCACTCTAAATAAGCATGAAAGAGACAATATTTCCCATCCATGAATTTTTATTATTCTTTCTGGAAATGTCAAAACCAGGTTTAATATGTCACGGTACTGTGCACCTGAATAAAGAAGTCAACTTATCTAACATCACAAAGTAGAGGCAAGTTAAAATAATGATTTAGGCAAGATTTTATTAATGAGCAAAATACAACTGCGAAAATTTCAAGGTGTATACTATTTATATCATTTGATGTAATCACATTTTTATTGATTTCTTATATGCACTCTACTTCTCTTTACAGATCTTTGAATATATGTGTCTATGTTTATAACCTTGAAATGTAACTCCTCTGAGGTCCCTGGAACAGTCAGAGTTCAGATGAGCTAAGTCAGAGCTATGAAGAGATTTCCTTTCTGATAATCATAGAATCATAGAATTATAGAATCATTTAGGTTGGAAAAGACCTTTAAGATCACCAAGTCCAACCATTAACCTAACAGTGCCAAGTCCACCACTAAACTATGTCCCTAAGCACGTTAACCATGAGCTGGAGTTACCATCTTTTAAGCGTAAGTGTGAAATTGCCGATAAAAACTGTCAGATGATGTCAAATGTGAAGTCATTTTGAGTGACATGTCTGCATCAGAAGCTGAACTGAAATTATTGTGGACTTTCCTACTGACAGGCAAAGAATTTTCATCTGATTTTGGGGTTTGTATTCCTGTAAGTAGATATATATTTTGGATAACTCTGCTTCTGTTTCTTATACCTGAATATCATCAGAAGTTTAACCTGCATGCATCAGCAGTGTAAATTCAGCTGCCTGGGAAGCTGTAGATCTTTCAGGAGTTTTGGAATCTTCCAAAGTTAGGTTGCATCCAAGAGAGAATTTTGAGGATGACAATATCCCACTGAAGGCCTTTTTTTTTTTAATATATCCTTCAGAATCACATCTAAACATTTTGTTTCCATGTCCCTTTTTTTCCCAGGGAGCCTTTACTCTTAGAATGTTTCTGTCAGGCCTATTCAATTCCCCTTAATGGTTTTCCAGACAAAAAGAAAATAAAATCAGTAGATAAGCAAAAACTTGAGTTTGATCTGGAGGAACCAATGTTATATGGAACTGATTACTTCAATTAAAACTTCACCAATAATTAGCTGAATTTCATAAATAGTCATTCCTAGTTTTGCCTGCAGTCTCGTACAAGCAGAAGCAGAGTGAGTTGACACCATCCAGGACTAACCAAAAGACATTCTGCAGCTGAAAGGGAGATTTAGGGTTTGGCTATGCTAGGTTCTTAGATTTCAAAATAGGACATTTATCAGAACTCAAATTCCAAGTGTGGTGGTGTCCAGAGCACGTACACACCTTGCTAGAGGAATCCCAATCCTTCTTCAAAGCTCCTGTGCTTTCCAGAAGGAATGTGATACTTCCTATGCTCACAGGCCCACTCCCACAGAAGTATTTTGAGACTGCAGATGATTCAGTCTCTGCTTTAGCAAGTTACTCCATCTGTTAGTTTATAGCCAGTTAAAAAGCATAATTTAAAAAAAAAAGTTCAATACCAAATCAACCTTTTTCAGGAGTCTGCTGTTTCATTGCAGTTTCTGACAAAAGGGCTGCTAATCCTGTCTGCAAATCAAGGCCAGTAGTTTCCAGTAGAGTATCAGTGAGTAAGATGTAAACACCACCTTTCCACCTCTGAGACAAATGTCCTGTTAAACACAGAAGTCTCTGTTCATGCAACATGCATCCCCTCATTCAGGTAGGAATTTGTATTCAGCTACTAAAATTGAAGTTCTCAGAAATTTCAGTACGTGAATTGCACTGATTTGAATGAGAATGAAATAGCTAGATAGTGACCAGACACACACGTTTTGAAAACCTGAACATAATGTGTTTATTACCTAATTTCCTGTCTGTATCTTTTTAACATTCATGATGGTTTAAAAAAGCCTCTTAGGTAAAACAGATTTCATCATGATCTTTTCAAGGGTTTCTTTTGTTTATAAAAAGCTGACAATTCCTTGTTTTTCAAACTTCTGGTGTAAGCAGAAGTCTCCCTTCTTTACAAGCACATTAATATGGTCAGCTCATTCTCTGCTTTAGTGAGGGACATATCTTGTTTTTTTATTTATTAGAATATTCAAACTGATTTGTACGCAGGTTTAGTAACTCTGGGGAAAAAAAAAGAAAAGAAAAAAAAGGTAACTTTCTTAGCTCTATACTCCATAATGGGTATAAAATGCTAATCCTGGCATGCAACAAGAGAATTACTTCTATCACAGTTTTGAAATAATAATGATTCTTCTTATACAGTTAATTTCCACAGCAATCAATTAAATTAATGATGCTGTAGTTTATATATAAGGCATATACAGAAAACTTGGAACTACATGCTATTTGAATAACATGCAGAAGTAGCCTTTATATATTGGATGCATCACTTTTGTTAGCAAGAAAAAAAAAAAATTAATCTACTGTGGCCTTCATGCTCTATCAGGAAAAAGTGGGTACATTTCATAGTCTTCATACCCTAATATTTGTATGACATTTAGAACTACATTTACAACAGGAACATACGCTGTCATTTTGGAAAAGAATTCTTATGATAATAATATAAAATCACTGGGAAACAGAACAATTGTCCTAGAAATACTTTCTCCCTTAATCCAATGAGATAAGAGTGGTGGACTAAATCTTCGAAGGTTTTGAAGGCATATTAGTAAGGCATAGTTCATCCCCTTATATTTTTATGAAATACTCTGCTATTTTCAATGATTTTATTGAAATCAGATGTTGCTGAATTTTCTGTTTGTTTTAAAATATGTAAACGTTACCTGTCTTACCCAAAAGGCTAAGGCTTGTGAGATTTCTAATACCTGTGACTTTAAAGTGTCTGAGGACAGGCTTATTTACTATGTTAGTAAAGGTTTAAAATAAATTAGTAATAGTAATAGCTGTAAAGTTAATGGTATGTTTGAAGATGCCTGACATTCTACTAAGAAGCTGGAATGAAAGTTACCTTGCGCAAACCATGTGCCAAGCAAGAATCCAATTACTCTTCATGACTGAAGATGTGCTGCTCATTGTAGCAGACCTCAGAATGGCGTTGCATTGAGTTTTTATCACTATTCTCATTGATGCACCCCTTTGTACTTATATCTACTGCTCTATCACTGTGAGTGTATATTTTATGGATCCATCCCTTTCTGTTGACAGCTGAACTTCAGACTCAGCAGGAGGTCCAGCAAGATTGTCTGAAATAAAACCTCAACTCACCATAGCAAATATTTTCCATTGCATATAGGAAATTGACCTGCTTCTCAAAGTCAGGGAAGTTAAATACAACATATAACTGATTTAAGCAATTACAACATATATCGTGTTTTTCTTCAATACAATATAATTATGATTTATTGTATAAATTTATCTTCTTTAGGTCTTGAATTATCCAAATTATTTGCCAATTTCTGTTACATTTTTCCACAAAATTCACTCTAACTGCCTGTGGTACAGTACTATGAACTGCACAAACATACCTACTTTAATAGCTTTCTCCAATAAGGAGGTCAATAGAAACAGCACATACTGACCCGTAATTGAATGCAAGAGATTTACTGAAACTGATTAAGCTTTCAGAGTCACGCACAGGCAGCTATGCTTATACATCTCAACCATGCTGTAAGTGCACATCTTCCCTAATACTGACTTGCAGATTTAGCAGTCATGTCCTAGGTCAAAGAATATACTCATGATAGAGCAACCTGAAAGTGCCTGGCTGAATAATAATAAGTACTATTAATAAAGTACTTTGCACAAGGGATGGCTGATGGCATTGCCAATCTTTCAAAATATGTTGTGGTTGATAATGATTGCTTAGGTCTGCAAATCTTCTCTTCTTCATCATTTAAATTAATACTTTAACTTAATTTAAAATGCAAAGTCAAATTCAAAGCATGGGGCCAGATCCCAGGCTGTTGCAAACTATTGTACATTGATTGACCTTACCACTTAATATGAAGCCCAATTACTACATTAGCTTTTCAGCTTTCATATAAACATACAAATAAAAAAAAAAAGCAAATTTTGAGTTTCTTTTTTGGGGTGGGCATCTTTTCTTTTTGACCTGGGGAAATCATAAAACATAGACATTAAATAACTGTAAATCAGGCAACATTTAAAATGTTCCAGTTTTCACCAGGGGAAAAAAATAAAATCTGTGCTGTTTTCTATCTTGAAGAGTAACATCTAAACTAATCAGAAACCATGAATACATTTATCCTGATTCAGGTACACGGTGAACAGTAGTTACCCTTTAACATCTTTTAGGCAGTCTGCATAAAATGGGGTTTGTACAAACCGTGGCAACCTGTAATGAACAAAGTGTTTCAGATACTGAGGTCCTTTTTTTTTTTTTTTGTGATTATAATTTGTATTTCCTGCTCCTTTTTTTTTTTTTAATGGATTTGTGATGCTTAGCTTTAGATATTAAAATGCTGATGTCTACATATCAAGTAGTTGTTTTGTCGTTCCTTTACTTATTAATGGAAGAAAATAAGCATTATTTATCACACTATTTATCTGGTTTTTTAAATGTCTGCTTCAGGGTAAGACAAGTCATTCCTGAAAATTTATTGACTGCATCTTCACTGACTGTACTGGGACCCTAAGGTAAGAAGGTTAGATGCAGATAGCCAAATTTAAGTGAACATAATCCACCCATAATAATTCCCCAGTTTGTCAGATAGGTCATCAATAATACTCCTTTCTTTCCATATACATGAAGGAGGGTGAACTCAGAAAGCAGTTGCACTCTAAGTCCCTTCCCCTTTCTTTCTGTCCATACACTTGGACAGACGCAAACTTTTAGTCATGTCATTCTTTACCTTTATTTCCCCTCTGTAGTATCCAATGGGGAAGCTTTAAAGATATAGAAAACTTTTTAGTTTAAAAAGTAAAAAATAATTAGTCACATTATGCTAGTCTTCCATTAGACTATGTCTTAAACAATAGAAGGCCAAAGGCTTATAAAAAATCTAAATCTAAATCTTTTTCCATTCATAAAATATACTATAAATATTCTGTTAGTGTAAGTATTAAGAATTCCTCTACCTCTATACTTCAAGCACACATTCTAGAGTAATAACCTTCCTTTCTGCAACAGATCTAAACTGTGTCTTATTTCACAACATATCTCATAAGAAAGGAATTATGCCAAGAGGACATGTGGCATTCAGAGCCATTTTTATAAGCATTTATATAAAAGGTTTCTATGCTTTGGGATTTTCTACAGACTTGTAGTTTATCTTTGAATTTTTATCTAAGCAAACAGGTACAGTAAATTAAATTCTTCTAAAAATACATGAACCAAAATAATTTGCTCTGTTGACAGCATAAACAAAATTACCTCATCTGATAGATTAATAGTTTGTTAAGTATTTCTAATCCATAAAACTATATTTCTGAGTTGTGGTGTATCTTCTAATTTCATACCAAGAAATCTTGCATAGATAAGCAAATATTAATGTTAATGAAATGAGACTAAGCATCAGAAGAGATATAAACTAATAGATAAACAGGTTGTTTTAAAATTTGCTTTTGCAACTGCTAGCAAAAATATTAAAAATAAATTACACTGCATCCAAAATATCTACCTGAAGTCTCTTTGTATGTATATATACTTAGATCTAAAATATATTTGTGGGTATGGTAAGTGTGTATATATGCATATAGATGTTATGTTACATAGCATATCATAACACATATATTTTATAATATTAATTTAGTCAAATGTACATTATGCTGACATTGATATTTAGTAATTATATATGTTTGCCTTCTCCATGTTGATGACTCATTATATTCTCACAGAACTTTATGGTAAAGCTCCTGTTAGCATCATATTATGCATGTAATATGAGAGATTCTTTCATTCATGAACTTGCACATGCTAAGTGTCTGCTTTTTGCTTAATTTATTGCTGAGGGAACCAGCCCTTAAATTAGAAAAGAGAATTACAAAACCTCCTAACCCTTCTTTCATTGAGATCTTAACGTACCAACACATTTTACTGAGTTACGCTCCACCCTAATAAAGTTATTTATCTTCTGCTCTAGCTGTGCAGTGGCAAAATGAAGGTTTTGTTACCAAGCTCTGCTTTACTGAAGGTGTCAGAATGAATTGCCAGTCACCACAGATGTTCTGAGATCTTCCAGCACCTTCATCCCAAGTGTTACAATGAATGAACTGTCAAGGTTAACATATAAATTGTTATTGCTGGGTTCCAAATTAACAGGCATGTATGGCATTTCATGTTGCTCAGAGCAATAGTTACAGATTTAGGAATATACAAATACCAGTAGCAGCATTATTACTGACTATTTATAGGTTCAGAACTTTCGTTTCAAACAATATCTATCAGGGGCTCTTTAAAAAAAAAAAAAAAAAAAAAAAAAAAAAAGGAAATATAAGATTCTGAAGCACTCTCTGGTCTCAGCTTCTTTTTTATCAGTTGTGCCAGAATCCTGAATAAAAGGGCCATTATTATTATCCAGAATAATATCATCCACATATTTTTTTCTATTAAATAGCATAAAGTCTAATAACCCTTTCGGTGGTAACTTACTTTTTATTCTGAAATGTACCTACAATTGCCAATTAAAGACATTTCACAATAACCCAGAGCTTGAAATACGTGTAGGTATTTTGATTCAAATAAACATCATATAGAAATCTTTGTATAAGATTAAGTATACTTTGATTTTTATAGAAATCAGGAGTGGGACTTCTGAGGACCTGGTTTCACATTCTTTGACAGTTTAATCCTATTTCTCAGGCAATAATACAAGACAAAACAACACTAGGAAAAAGGAAATTAAGTGTTTGATGCTTAAATCATTCACTAGTCTAAATTTTGGTTTATAAGGAGGGATTCAAAATGGCTATCTTTAGTCTAATCTCTTGATCTCCTTAATAGACAGTCCTTCTATGTTGTGACTCAGAGCAACTTAGATTTCACTCTGAATGACCTCCTTGAGGAATCTACCTAGCTAGAAATAGTGTACAGAGTCACTACTTACTACAAGGCATTGACTTTGAAGTCATTGGAGACTAAAGGTACTCTTGTGATTTTTTTCCAACTGTTCATTTCTTTCCAACATTTAAAAAAACAATTATTTGTAGCCACTAGGACAAGTCAAAAAACTTTTTTGAATATGTGAAACAGTGTGCTGTCACACTGCTGTTTTGTCCAATTTTAGATTTTACTACTTTTACTTGTAATGAATAGATCCATACATCGTAAGTAGCCTCACTAAAATGAAGAGAACAGTATAGTAGTAGTAGTAGTAGTAGTAGTAGAATTGTAGAATCTGTCCTTGGCCAAAAAGCGATTTCTAAAACTTCAGGAACTGCATGGTTTTTCATAGAAAAACTTAGGACAAGGAAAAACCTCCCTGCAGTCAGATCATTTACAGAAAACAAACTGTCTTTGTTCCTTAGGAATTTATCTATGCCTTGGGCTCCATCTGATTTTAGAATCCTCTGTTGAAGAATCATAATAAAGTCCCCAATCATAAATTGTGATGTCACAAATACTGGATTATGATTTTCAAGTGGGAGATAAATAGGAGGAGCAGATCAGCTCCAAAGGAACAAAGATCCTGTATTCTTATAAATATTCTTAGAAACAAAGTAAAGCTGCAACAAGTGAAAAGTTGCAAAAATACATAGGTCAACATGTTTGGTGAAGTATTGCATAAAACATCAATATATCTTATTTAAAAAGTAGCAGAGATAATGGAAGAATGGGACACTATATTTTGGGAATTTATATTCCTGAAGAACAGATTACAAAGAATAATGTTTTGCAAGAATACTGAAAGACTAAACCAAATATTTTCCTAGAGATAGCAGGCACTGTCTTTTGAATTTCCTTTGGAGTACAGGCATATCTTTTTACTGTACTAAATGAGTTTACAGCCCATTGTGGGATCATTCTTACATATGTTCACTACGTAGTAAGAGCCAAGAACAGGTGCTATATTGTTAAGCCATATACAAACATGGGACTTCTCAGGACTCCTTCATACCTGTACTGTGAATACAGAGACAAGGAAAGGAAGTTAATCTCTGAACTGGCATCTGAATGGATTGAAATTTGATACACTTGCTCTGAGCAAACTAATACCAAATCAATATATATTTACATGAATGTAGCTCTACCAACACAATTGCACTTGTTTAATCATATGGTGGTGTCTTTCCACAGAGCTGCTTTGACTTGCATTACTGTTTTACTAGCTTAAACCACTGTATTCCTGGGGAAGTCTTCACCATGCTTCATTTTTCAGTCTAAGTATAATTCCAGAGATAAC
The DNA here is from genome assembly GCF_000687185.1 of Egretta garzetta. Taxonomy (NCBI): domain Eukaryota; kingdom Metazoa; phylum Chordata; class Aves; order Pelecaniformes; family Ardeidae; genus Egretta; species Egretta garzetta. Next base: position 2,280,111 of record NW_009260269.1, on the reverse strand, counting down.
TTCAGAGATCTAAGGAGACAATCCAGGTAAAGGAAGGATAGGAGAACATTTCATGTGTGTCAGAAAGCTATTTCCTGTGCTGAGATGAAAGAACTGAAGGTTTACTTCCTCTCGTCACACATCACATTTGTTTATATTTACCTGTTTTCAAATGGAATGGGAGGTGACAGAAATTTATTTTTCCAAATTTTGAGTGGTTTTAATGGCAAGGTTTTTTTCAAATTTATTTAGAAGAGACAGTACATTGTTAATGACATCTTCACTGAAAAGCTATGAGATAATGATAGATAGCTTTCCTAATAATGAAGAACTTTACTTCCTTGCACCTTTTTCCCCAGTCTAACAAGCTGAATAATATCAAATCATAGAACTACTTTCAACCATTAATTCGTATTGAATATGATTAATTATTCCTGTTCTGGCTTCCTTACAGATGGAGGCATAACAAGATCAGGGAGGGACTAAAGGAAGGGAAAGAAATTGAAAGTAGATTAATTTTTTTTTTGGCACCATTCCAGATTATATTTTTTTCCATCAGGTTGGCTGATAATAACATGGAGAAGGATGTTTTACATATGGAACTGAAATTTCATTATGGATCTAAAACATAGATGAGATGAAATGCCAGACTGTGGACTTCCAAGTTAAGCTATCACTTATTCAGGCCATTATTTCTGTTAAATTTTATGCATCTATTTGTGTAAAGTTGTAGAAGCTAAACCTCCACTCCTTGGTCTCACCTTACTGTCTATAATGACAGTGGGTTTTCTCTAGCAGAACACTTTGAAATTTCAGAATTTTCTAGATAATGCATATATAAATATAATAAACAAAGTGTAGGGGAAGGAACAATATATATTAGTAAATCATCTTCTCTTGCCCATGCTCTTCATTAAAACTTGAAGTTCTCAAATCAACGAAACAATCATGTTCATTACTGTAAATAATAGATTTGACCCCTAAGTACTCTTGAACACAGAAAATTGTCACTGAGAATCAGAGTATCCATATCTTCCTAATTTTCAGTAAGTCCTGACTTTCATTTTTGGTAAAAAACCTTAGTTTTTTTATTCTTGAAAATAAATATCTAATCTCTCTCATGACTAAGTAAGTAAAAATAAAATGTCCCTTCAAACCCCAGTCACTAGCTACATGAGAAAGCTGATCCCATGAAAATACATTGGTTTAATGCTGCCCATCCTACCTGCTACTTCCAGTACAGAATTCTAGCAGGTCAGTGAATACAGGTCCCCAAAACAGAATCATAGAATCTAGAGTCATAGAATCTTTTAGGTTGGAAAAGACCTTTAAGATCACCAAGTCCAACCATTAATGAGGCCTCACTGATTCACTGTGCAATGGAATGATTACAAGCTAAGTGAAGTATATATTGAAAAGTACCAGGTATTGCACCCATGAAGCACCTGTGAAGACACAAATCTTTTTCTTAAAATCTCTGTACTCAAATTAAAGTTACCAACAATACAAATGTGACATAACATCCTCACAGATGGACATGAGAGGGACAGTCTCCAACAAAATTTCAGATTGAATAACAAGTCCACTTCATAAATTGTCTCCATAGTTTCTAATTGACTTTGGTAGAGATCCTTCCTCAAAGGTAAGTCAGTCATTTATCATGGTATTCGTTATAGCCAGATGTCAAGTTGCTTGAATTAAATCCTTTCTGTAATAAGGTGATACAGGTAGTGTTGCCCCAAAATTCTATTCTGTACAGCACATTCTATAATTTTAAAGATGTTTAGTACAAGCTATGTTTCATAGTTCCATGGCTTCTGGATGTCTAAAAAAAAAAAAGGTCAATTAACTTTTCTTTTGTATACCTCTGTACTGTAGATGTATAATACTCAATGTCTCCATCATTTATCAGCAGTCCTGGTTAACAGGGGAGGTCCCAAATGACTGTAGGCTTGCCATTGTGAAGCCTGTCTTCAAGAAGGGCCAGAAGGAGGATCCAGCCTGACCTCGGTATCAGAGAAGATTTTAGGGAGCAGTTAATCTTCAGTGCACTCACCAGCCATGTGTAGGACAACCAGGGGATCAGGCCCAGCCAGCATGGGTTCATGAAAGGCAGATCCTGCCTGACCAACCTGATCTCCTTCTATGGTCAGGTGAACCACCTAGGGAAAGGCCATGGATATTATCTATATGAACTTTAGTAAAGCCTTTGACACTGTCTCCCACAACATTATCCTAGAGAAGTTGGAGGCTCATGGCTTAGACACGCATGTTCTTTGCTGAGTAAAAGACTGAATGTACAGCTGGGCCCAAAGGGTGGTGGTGAATGGAATTAAATGCAGCTGGAGGCCAGTCACAAGCAGTGTCCTGGTTTCAGCTGGATGGAGTTAATTTTCTTCCATAGCACTGGTATAGTGCTATGTTTTGGATTTAGTATGAGAACAATGCTGATACCTCACTGATGTTTTAGTTATTGCTAAGCACTGCATACACCAGTCAAGGACTTCTTCGGCTTGCACAAGAAGCTGGGAGGGAGCACAGCCAGGACAGATGACCTGAACTAACTAAAAGGCTATTCCAGACCATATGAAATCATGCTCAGCTGGGGGAAGAAGGAGGAAGTGGGGGGATGTTCTAAGTGATGGCACTTGTCTTCCCAAGTCACCGTTACGTGTGATGGAGCCCTGCTTTCCTGGAGATGGCTGACCAGCTGCCTGCCAATGGGAAGCAGTGAATGAATTCTTTGCTTTGCTTTGCTTGCGTGCGTGGCTTTTGCTTTACTTATTAAACTGTCTTTATCTTAACCCACGAGTTTTCTCATTTTTGCTCCTCTGATTCTCTCCCCCATTCCACTGAGGGGGGAGTGAACAAGCGGCTGGCTGGTGATTAGTTGCCAGCCAGAGTTAACCACAACAAGCAGTGTTCCCCAGGGCTCAGTTCTGGGGCCAGTCTTGTTTAATATCTTTATCAATGATCTGCATGAGGGGACTCAGTGCACCTTGAGTAAGTTTGCAGATGAACAAAACTGGGTGTGAGTGCTGATCTGCTCGAAGGTGGGGAAGCTCTGCAGAGGGATCTGGACAGGCTGGATCATTGGGCCGAGGCCAACTGTATGAGGTTTAACAAGGCTAAGTGCTGGGTGCTGCACTTGGGTCACAACAACCCCATGCAATGCTCCAGGCTTGGGGAAGAGTGGCTGGAAAGCTTCCCAGCAGAAAAAGACCTGGGGGTACTGGTTGACAGTCAGCTGAATATGAGCCAGCAGTGTGCCCAGGTGGCCAAGAAGAGGAGGCTGAGGGGAGACCTTATTGTTCTCTACAACTACCTGAAGGGAGGCTGTAGCGAGGTAGGAGTTGGCCTCTTCTCCCTGGTAATGGGCACTAGGACAAGGGGAAATGGTCTGAAGTTGTGCCAGGGCAAGCTTAGGTCAGACATTAGGAAAAATGTTTTCATAGAAAGGGTTGTTAAGCATTGGAATGGGCTGCCCAGGGAAGTGGTTGAGTCCCCATCCCTGGGGGTATTTAAAAGATGGGTAGGCGAGGTGCTTAGGGACGTGGTTTAGTGGTGGGATGGCAGGGTTAGGTTAATGGTTGGACTTGATGATCTTAAAGGTCTTTTCCAACCTAAACTATTCTATGATTCTACGATTAAGTATCTCAGCCTTTTCCTCATCCTTGGTGGCAATTTTCTTCCCCCCCCCTGCCCCCATCCAATAAAAGATGGATCACACAGACCTGTAAAGATAATACTTTAGTGACCTCTAATGAAGTAACTATCTTAAGGATAAGTACTATTAGATTTTGGTGATGTTTTTTATGTAGTTTGGGGTTTTTTTGCTGTTATAGCTTTTTTTTGGGGGGGGGAGGGGTGGCAGCAGATTATCACTAACTCAGCTTTTCATATTCACCCATTTTAAGGAATTTCTGCCTCACTAATATGTCATAATAATTTTTAAATACAAAATATTTCTTACAAAGGAAAAGCTTTATCGTAAAAGGTGGATCCTGTAGTTTGTTAAAAAGCAATCAGATACTGGGCTGAGGTTGTTCATACCTTTGCAACTGTGAAGAAGGAGTAAGAACAAGGATATCTTTGTTTCTTATTGCAAGGTCCTGCTGTTACTGGCTGGAGCTTCCTGTGTCTGTGAAGCAGTAGTCAAAGAAAAGACCGACAGGTCTGAGTCAATGCAGTTCAGAGCTCTGCTAATTCCTGGCAAGAGTCCTACATTAAAAACAAGTCTGGTGTGCAGAGAAAGGTGCTTCAGGATGCATTTGTCTCCCTGGCCACTCTGCCTCTGCATAACCCCAGAAGCTCTCTGCCTACCTCAGGAAAGCTACATGAGTGTACAGGTGAAAGTAGAACAAGGTCCATTGTCCTTCAGGCTATCAAAAAAAAAAAAAAAAAAAAAAAAAAAAGTTAAAAAAAGTGCATGTTCTCTTTAAATGGACATATTTAATTAGACTATAGATAATTTAGTATTTGGGACTGGGTTTGCCTTGTACTAGCTTATCTGAGTGGCATCTCCATTCAGTAAACCTTCAAACTAAATTACAATGCTGTTTTTCTGAGATAAAAGGCTGGTGCTGTCGTCTTTTCATGGAGTTAATAACACTTCCCATTTCTGTTTTCCTTTAAAAGAACTGTTTTCCATTACCATGAAAAAATCTGAATGTATTTTAAAATGCTTTTTTGCAAAGCACTTACTTTTATTTACTGAAATAGCTTGTTGTAAAACATGATTTTCGATTGTCAAAAGGTAACTGCAAAATCCTTTTCATCCATATGTGTAGGTTTGATGCAAAGCCAAGAAGAAAGTTATGAAATCTACTTGTAATGACAGAGGAGACTCCTGGGCCTATCCTAGGACATCTAACAGTCTGAGATACAATAACAGCTGTGGTTTAGTTTAACCTAAACTATTTAGAGGATTTTATATTATTATTTCTATTATTTATATTTAGAGGATCATTATATTTAGAGGAATGATGCAGAATTTCAGTAAAGTAGGAAATTAAGGAAAAAAAAAATTCCTGTCGTTATATCAGGGTCTTGTAAAGACTGGCACTTACTGTGATCAGATATCCTAAGTAAATCTGAATTCTGTAGGCCACACCCATCATAGAATTCCAGATATCTAAAAATATATAAAGAAGGCAATTTGTCTCTCATTCTGTTATTGATAGTGTGTTGTGCCTTTCTTTATGACATCCTTCAAGTTTGCTCAAGCATCTTTTCGACCTGAGATTTTCAAAAGTAATTTATAGTTTGTATAACCTCAGTTTTAATGTAACACATTAAAGAGAGCTGACAATTAGACACTTCTGGATTCAATAGAAATAGATGCCCCCTGTTTCAACCAGAGTACCTCAAAATCTTTCATTAAGAAAAGGTGAACCCATCACATATCTGGAGTATAAAATTTATTGCTAGTATAATTAATGTTTTAACAGTCAGATAGTCCAAATTATCTAATTAATACAGAAAACCATCAACAATGGCAACAAGCTCAGCCCACCTATGACCAAAATGAGCCCAGACCAGTGCCAAGACCTTGCTCTGTCAGGAGACCCTGTGTCTTTTTACTAGAAATGTCAAAGATAATATTTACTGGGGTTTATACACAAAGAAATAATTCCCTTGTATTTATGTGGCACTATGCTCAAGGTAATTAGTTTTATATTACTTGCATGTTTCAAACCTATCTTTCCGCACAGTACAGTCTTAAGCCTGTAGTCACCTCTTTTTACATGATGTAGGCATGTCCTGTTCTTGGATAACAGGCAAATGAAGTATCCTGGTGTGTTGGAAATAGGCCCAATCTTTGATTAACACTAAACCATTTACAATTGCATATACATGATGCATATATTTTTAACTTCTAAGTTTCAGGGTGAAAAAATTACATGCTTGATACATTGTGTTTTACACGCACTTCCCCTGTTACAGTTTACTGAAGGTAAAATGATCCTCAACAGTGATTTAAAGTACTTGCCATAGAAAGGAGGGTATAACATAATGGCAATGAGGCTGTTGACTGTCCTTGCAGCAGGTTCTTTTCTCATATGATAGGCATGTACCAGCACTTCCACACAATCTCTCCACCATCATTATGGTTAATTCCCATGCTCTGCAATGACAGATATTTATCACTCATTTTCTTTAAGTTTGATGTTGTAAGGGGAAAAAATCATATCTAAAAAAGAAGCCATTTAAAACCACAAGAGATTCAAATTTGTTCCTGTAGTACATCTTCCATTTCCTGGATTAGTGTTTAAACCTCTGTGCAGTCATATGAAAGGTAGCTGCTTCACTCTTTTGAGAGAATTTAGTGATGCCCTTTTTGTTAGCAAAACAGATACGTGATCAGAACATGACAGCATGGAACTTAGACTTTAGATCCATTTATATCAACCAGTAATTTCTGGCTGCTATGATATCTCCCTCTTTACCTCTTGTCTCTGTCTTATGCCACTTCTAGTCTTTATCATGCCTTTCCCTAAGTGGTTTTAATGTATAAAATAGCCAAAACCATGGATACACACACACACACACACACATATATTTTTTACTAATTTTGTCTGACAAATCAGCTCACCACAGTATCTTGTGAGACAGAGACAGAGACAGCCCAAGGTAGGTAAAGAAAAATGTATTTGGGGAAAAGGGAAGCAAATTAGAGAGGAATTGTTTCAGTTTGTCCTATTGTGAGACTGCAGGCTTATGCACCATTCTGCCTAGGTTTTGAATTCCAAGGTAATTTATTTTTCCTTTTTCTTTTTTTCCGTCTTTTTTTCTTGACCTAAAATTTATGTGGGACTGATAAAGCCCAGTATGCATGAATGGTTGTTCAGATTTCTGATAGCTATTTAGTTCAACTTTATTCTTGACCCTTTTTATCTGATATTGACAAAAAGGAATGAGAGTGTTGTTTCCATGATCATAAATATCAAAGAGAGAGTATTCTTCAAGGCTGATCTGTATTAATGGGTGAAGATTTGTTAGCAAAACAAACCAGTTGCTCTGTCTTGTTTGTTATTTGTCATTCACCTCTTTCCTGAAAGCTTCAGTCAATTATTCAAAGAGCAAAAAGGCCATGTCACAAAAAATGCCACGATGAGTCTCAGTGCTTTGCAAGACTGATCCTTTAGTGAGGCACCCAGAAGTTGGATTTTGTTTGGCTAAACTGATCAAGCAATGATGCATGCCAAATACATTTATAAAAATCAAATCCTGTTTGTGAACAGGAATAAATAATTCAGTAACTGCAATAAATAATTCAACAAACCCCAGTTTAAAGACTGAACTACGCCCTCACCTTTAGAAGCAGTCCTACCACACCAGAACTCAGGCACAGTGATAAAATCAATTTGGGCAGCTGTCCCTGGTGTTGCTCCTGAGCTATCTGATCTGCAGCAAGAAGCAGCTTTGAAGTCTTTAGGACAGTTAACATCCTTCATGAGAACTAAAATGCACTTTATCTAAAATGTTGCTATGATTAATATTAGTTGCATAGCTATGGAGGTCAAGTTCTATTCTCTGTTTCACTGATGGAATCCCCTGACTTTAATGCGACTTCACAGGTAGGAGCGAGGGCAGAATTTGGTCTCTTTTGACTAAAACTATTTCCCTATCCACATATAGGAGCTTGTCACTCCCCACTAAGAATAAAAAATATAATTAGCTAAATTTTGCTTAAGTGAGTTTCCTTTTTCTGGGAAAAACAGGACAGCTGTGACCAATTTGAATGTCTTTCGAAAAGAGGTTTCTTAGTAATCATATGTGTGTATGTTTAGATATATATATATGCACTTATATAATTTTTTAAATATATATATTTATATACTATATATTGCCCTCAAAAACTACATGTAACCCATTGTTACACTCAAAAAGTTACAGGTGAAGGGAGCATACCACAGGTGGAAGTAAGACCTTATTTTTGGTGTAATAAATGTTCTAAGCCATCTAGTAGTCTAAATTATCTAATTAATGCAGGAAAGCATCAATAATACTCTTAACATTGTTATACAAAATCAACCTTCCCAGTACCTACTGCTGTTCCCTGGTGTTGTGCTCACTCATCCGTGTCACTCTGGGTCTTCAGTCAACAATCCTTCTCAAAAAGAATGGAGTTGGGAAGACTTTTGACAAGTCATATGACATCCTGAGGTCTGTTCTGGAGAAGTATGTTCATGGTGGGGGTTTCTTCCTCATTAGTCTAGTCATCCATTTTGATGTATTTTGAATGCTTCCTCACCTCTGACTACCACTTTCTGTCTGCTCCCAGCTGAAGTGTGTGTGAAATGTTTCACTTTGAAGGTGACATAGTTTACTCTGCTTCTGAGGCTGCATTTGGTGAGATAGCTCCTACAGCTGTATACTTCAGCCTTCCATTTCCTGCTTTCCCATGAAGGATGTTTGTGAGATTAGAAATAAGACCCAAAGAGGAAAAAAAAAAAAAAGGAATTGAGGAGCAGTTTGATTCCATTACTTTCTAGTATTATCAAAATACAAATAAGCATGTGTATTTTGCGTAGTATAAATAAGGGTTAAATACCTGCACCTTTATATAAGACAGATGACATATTCTAAGTTCTGCATGAGCATCTGGAAGAACAATATGGACCCACATCAAATCCTAATATTTATTTGAGGCCAGACCAGAATGTGTACCTGAAGGATGACAGTATACAATGGAGATCACCCATCTGCAGTGGGTATAGGCCTACTGGTGGGCCTGATGTTCATGGAATATTTCCAGCAGCACAAGCTTATGGCCTCTGGTAGATTTACATACAAAACTGTAAGGCAGGTTAATATCTGCTTAAAAATTTTGAAAAAAGAGGTCATTGCAACTTCGTGTCAAAAGTCTGATCTCATCAACATGAGAAAAAGAAACAAATTCTTGAGAATTAAGAATGTACTCTACTAAGCTCATGGAGGAGAAGAAAGGCAAGAAAACTCTGATTCCTACATAGGCATCTTAAGAGTTGCATATGAAAGTAGAAATAACATTTCTTTTTCAAGGGGTTCGCATCTGATTTGGTGTCTTCTGCACCTTTACTTGTTGAATTTGTTTCTAATTACTGCACATAATATGGATTTGGAAAAAATTCTGATAAGGTCAGAATATTTTCTATTTTTATGATAATGGGTCAAAATGTTTCACAGATTTTATAATTCTATAATTTTTCTTGTCAGGCTTATCCCTGTCAAGCTTGATTTTGGTTTTTGATTTGGTGTACAGCCATCTCAGTGATTTTAAGCGGTATTTTCATGTGTTTCTTATAGACTTTTTCAATGTATTACTTTTAAACAGTGCTTAATCTCTAGAAAATATTGCCTGTAACCACAATTTTTTTTTTTAAAAAAGTGCTATAAAATGTTTACAAATATTTTCTTATTTCTACAAAGACTTTGGAATACTTCTGTTTTTCCACATTTTCTGGTTACTTTACCTGTCCAAGCTATTTAATCCAGGGCAAAATTCTTTGCACATGCATGAGTATGCAATACACAAATTTCCAAAGAAAATTCTGTCAGAAGGTACAATCTGGGAAGATTTTTCTTATAGTTTGTGTTTGCTGCATAGCACATCTATATAACCCAGTGGTTAAAATCTGATTTATTCTTAGTAATTTGGTTGTATCTACTAGTGAAGACAGAGCTGAATGGACTCCTCCCCTGCTGCTGAACTCTGTTAACAATCTGCTCATCTTGGCTTAAGCAAATATTCCCACCATTTAGATTAATGGGATCTTTATGGACCATCTTTGCTTTACTTCAAAACCATAGGTACAATTCCAATGTGTTTAAACATTTTGAGTTCTTTTCTAATCTTCAGCATAAAATAAAGGTGTATTAAGGTTATTTTCCTGTGAGTTCTGATTGCCTTCTGAGTTTTGGATAGGTTATATTATTACTAAAGAAAGCCAAGGAAACCATAACTTTTCTATCTTCAGACAAAATTAATTAAACTATCTTTTCCACAATATTAGGAAACGTTATGAAGGTATGTATAACTTTATTTTTGACTCCTAAAATTCATTAAAATAGTTATATTGGTATATATATCCTACTTTACTGGACATAGTTACAAATAAACCTAAAAAATAAAGTTTAAAAAAAATCCACAGAAACAAAATCAGGTTTGAAAAATAATATTTCACAGAGGTTTGTTATCTCACAGCTATTCAAACTCTGATAAAAAGTTTTCAGTTGCAGAAAACATTTACAGGGAGCCACTCATATAGCACTTATATAACAGTATCAACCTTTGGGACACACCAGGAGTATTTGGACTCCAGATGGACTTTGTGCTACTGATCACAATCCTTCAGGCCCACATTTCAGCTAGTTTTCAGTCTATCTCACTCAGCACTTACTTAGTCTATACTTCATTAGTACTTACACCTCTTGAATAGTAAAAATTCAGCCTTTCTTTTTGCCTTTTCTGTTCAACTACCTGTAAAATAGCATATTCCCTGTTAACTATTATTTTCACGCTGAAGATGGGAGGTGGGGGGTGTGTGTGTGTGTGTCAAACCCACAAGAACAGATTGTAAAGTGAATTAAAAGTCTAAAAAAATGAGTAATCTTTATTGACAGGATGCAGTAGACTATTTATCAAGCATTTAGTTTCCACTCTGTCACCTCACTGAAGTGAACTGCAACAGATTTTCTCATCTCATCACCAACTTCAACAGCACAGGGCTTTAAAACATCACCTATAATGCCTTGTCTAAACAAAACCAGTGTGAAAATATATGATTTTATTTAAACATGATGCCTTAGACACTGGGTTTTTTGGGCCTTAGAAATTATGTAAGTACCAGAAAATGCTACACATAATGCTGGACAACAAAACAATACAGGAAACTTCTGCTGCTTGAGACAAAAGTGGGTTTGTATTTAAAGATGATCTCTGCCCATAGGTGGGAAATCAGAAACAGAAAAGCACAATGTTGTACATCACATATGTTCTTTAACTCAGGAGAACAAAATTGTTATTGAAGTTATTTATATAAAATGAGATTTCTCTGTTATTATCAGATATCTGATCAGCAGTATCAGGTGCTGAGCTGGGTGATTGCATCTGTTCTTCTACCTTTCTCCAGAGAAGACAAGAAATGTCAAAATAAGCACAACCCAAACATGCTTTCTTTGTCTGCAGAAGTCTGGCCCTTAGAATCTGAGTTATCACCTGTCTGGCCACCTGAGGAGTGTGTCTATTACAGGCGCATTTCTTCATCCTAGGTGGGATCAGAAACTTCTCCTTGATTGTGGACTTGACAAAGAGGACCGGAAGGATGGGTTATGATCTCTGTGACTGTCTTGATGCAGAGTGAGTATGGGAAGGAGAGAATAATTATAAATAGGTAATAACTGATTTTGTACTAATATGGAAAACAGACTCTGCCATGAATTCCAGCTAGCGTTACCTTATGAAGAAAAGTATAAAAGACTCTGCTTTTAAAAAATATTAAATTAACAAGAATTTATTTCTATGACTTTGGTCTGTATTTAATTGAAGCAGTATCTTGTTCTATTTTTTTTTTAAAGAGTGTTGAAAATGGAAAAGACTTTTATTGAAAAGTATGCAAGTGGAAAACAATTCGAGAAAATTACCTTATACCAAGAAATTTTGAACAGAATCAGACAGTTAGAAATGCAAATCAGGAGTATTTGTTTCATTTATGTTCACATATAAGTGAAGAATGGCAGGTGTTGCTATTATCAGTGCAATTTATACCTGTAAAGAGGCCAGTTTGCTCTAGGTTAGGCTATGGTCACTGCTGGCATAAAATTGAGAGATGTTTTCTTTTCTTTTGAATTTACTTTCTGTAAATCTAATACAGACAAGAACATTATTTAATAATTCTGATTAAATAGACTGAAATATTTATCTAAAATTTCTATTTATCTAAAATATCTAATTTTTAGGTAAAATTACAGTATTTTTGTTTTATTTTATTTTATGAACTCTCATGTTCTTCAATGGACTTTCAACTTTGTTGTAAACTATTGGTAGTTATTTATATGATCCTTTCTGCACATTAGTGCAACTAATACTGGGTAAATTTTTCCCCGGTGCAATGTATTCTACTAGAGTAAGGATTTAGAACCATAATTACAGAGTTTTGTGACTGGTATGAAGGTGATATGCTACCCTGAGGTCAGATTATAAAGAAAAGCAATTTGGAATCTGATGGGGGAGACAAAAAGGAAGGGAAAACAAAGATAATTTGTGATGGTAATTTTACATGTAGTAAAAGAACGAAGAGGAAAGAGAACAGAGAACAAATACAAAGAATTATTATGGAAGTAGAAAGAAAGTGAGAGAGAAAGGAATAAAGAAAAACTTGCACAAACTTTCACACACCAGAGAAAAAACCTATTATTTCTAAACACTTGAAAAAGAACTGACTGATTTAAAAACATTATCAAGAAATAGTCTGTGATCCTCAGTTACTTAACAGACAGAATCAAAGGACAAATTGTGTGTTTCAGTCAATTACTGTTAAGATGACATAAAAGCATTTTAATTGTAATCAGAACTTACATTATTCAACATGGATATTAAGGGAAATAATGAGCAGTCATAACTACACTGACCCATTTATCTCTTTATCTGTCTGCTTAACAAACATAAGCATTAAATTCAAGCAAACTGAATCAAAAAGCAGAACCAAGTTAATTAGCTTTATTGAATTAGCAGAACATATAAACAGGAGCCTACTTCAAGGCTGCTGACATTTATCTTACCTTAAAACTGATTTTGAACTGAATGTATAGAAATTAACTAAAAAAAAATTGTCAGTCATAATTAGGATACAAAATAATTTTTTTATACTCATACACTGACTCTTTCCAGAAAACGCTTTGTGTGTGCCATAAGGATGTTGTTGAAGGCAAGGACTCTTCAAGAGAAGCTAAGTTTTGAGATCTAGAAATCTCACATCAGGACACAACAGAGGGAAGTTCTCTGTGGGATTTCCTAGGTTAGTATGTTCTCATGATACCCAAAGTCTAAAGAGCATCACTATAGGTCCAGCAACCAACTACAACTTTTAGTTAATGGGAATAGATGCCATGAAGAATTTACTTCACTATTATATTTTTTTGTATGATTATAAGAGCTACCTGTAGGTTTTACTTTAACAGATATTGTGGCTGGAATTAGCTTTTAATATCCACTGCAAAATTATGTGTTGCTTTAATAAAACTAAAATAAGCATCCATAGAAAATGGCAGGTTTTCTATAACATTAATGATTTTATACATTTCTAATGTTAATATTTTTCTTCCAACACTAATTTTATTTCCTTACTTTTTAATTACTCTCTCTGGTTTTGTTGCTTGTCTTTGGATTTCCTTGTTTCTGCATTTCAGTATCTTCTTGCTTACTTTTTAAGTAAGAAAATATACACACACTTTTGAACCATTTTGTCCATCCAGAGTGGTAATAGAAGCTGTACAATTACCTTCCTTTTTTTTAAGGAGTTGGTTGTACTAAAGAGAAAATATCTTTATTCTAGCTGTTGCCAGTTTAAAGGAATTATGCATATTTCCAGGACAATTTTTCACTGCGAAAACTGAAAGAACTCACCAGGTATAGAGGGATATGAATTTGGGACTTCGATAGGAAGATAAAGGAATTGGTGATGTTAGACTAGAAACAGAAAAAAATGTTAAACTTCTGTGACAGTGTAAGAAACAGGGATATAAAGTGAAGAAGTAGCGAGGCAAGTGAAGAATAAGAAGGTGCAAAGGCAGGAAAATTGCAGACCCAACTATAGCATCAGAGCTAAATGATCCAGTTAACCAAACGCTAAAAGCTAAAAAGTGACAAGTGTTACTTATATTTCTCAGTTCATAATTGTATTTATATTATTTATCACTTAATTTAAGACAAGGACCTATTTTTTATGCTGTGTGCATTATCTGGGCAAAGATGAAGAATCTTGCATACAGAAACTTTGTAAAGTTTGGAAGGACTGTGATTTCTACTTGAACAAGAAAAAAAGCTCTGTAGAAATATAAGCTGACTGTCATTTTTATCATTTACTATATTGTTAATTAATATTAATTCCAGACTATATTTTTTTATTATCTTTATTCCCACATACATACCTCCAAAATGAATATTTTTGCTTTTTTTCAGAAAGGTCAAACACACTGTAGAACTCCAACAAATATTCTTGATGAATATTGTCAATATATCTGGGAAAGACAATACGTTCATGATGGATTTGTATCAGCAAAGCCATATGGCTTGTTGGTGTGCTATTAGTCAGTGACGAATTTATTAGTGATAACTCAGTAAACTTTCTTTCTGAAACACAGAAAATCATTTATTGTCATACAGATAAAAAGAAAAGAATATTACCACTTACAGTCTAAGAGTGCATCTGTTCATGTATGTGAGCTGGATGCATTATCTCAAACTTTCATGACGGCAATTTTTGTAGGTTTTTTTCCTGATTATAAAATAGATAGGGCAGATGAGGATTTGGAGTCCTTTATCTAACAACAGTGATCCAGTTCTCAGGTCCTTGTAATAAAATAAATCCAAGCTGTTTGAAATGTGATTACTGTACAGTTCTTCTGAAATTTGCACAAGCAGCAAAGGGTACTTTTTCATCTTTAGAAACAGATGAGTGAGTACTAATAATTGTTCAAGATGGTTTGGAAATGCCATCTTTTTTGCAGGATAAGAAAGTAGTTCTTTGATTTCTTAAAAATACGCTACCAACCTTTATATGTATGTGATAAAGTAGTTTATCTTTTCTTCTGGCTATCTTCTTGTGTAGTATCAGACATAAACAAGGTGTGCTGATTACTTTTCTTTGCAACTTAAACTATTAAAAACAAGGAACACCCTGTACTCTCCTTGTAAGGGTAAAATTTCCCCTTAAGGTGTGATGAGACATTGAGATAGCGACTCCTTCCCCCTTAAAGACCTGTGCAGTCCTCTACAGTCTCTTGACACAGAAAGATATCTGGGAGGCCTTTCCTCTTTATAGGGGTGGAATGGCATCAGAGGACATGTATAGGAGGAGTAGTTTAATAACGTGGGGTGGTTTTTTTAAAATCCTTTTCTTAAAAGATCCCTTTTGCAACTGTTAATGAGCTGCTGCAGGGAGACTAAATCTGGAAAGCAAGGTAACCTAAGGGGGTACTTGGATCAGATCTACAGGGAGCAGAAAGAATAACATGGAGTGGCAGCTTAAGTCATTCAAAGACCCAGGCATCACCTTGTTCCTGCTCATTCTACCCTCACCAACACTACCTCCTTCCCACATGAATATTACCTGATGAAAGTAGTAAAAGTAAGACTCATATAGCAATATTAGGATGGTTAGAAAAGCATTGAATTCCTGTAAGAATTAACAATGCCTGTGTGGACAGACACAATATTCCTTCCATTTTTCTTGATATAACACCTAGACATTTACATCAGTTTGAATCTTCTTTAAAGCTGACCTTTGTTTTCAGATTTTTAAGAACTTTGTTAGCAAGGGACAGTTTTAATATTATATTTATTATTTATTTAATATTATAAATATTCAGAACTGAGAGGTGAAGAAAAGAAAAGCAAAAAATAAAAAAGCTTGAAAATATAAACAGAGGGGGTAGGTATTGAATATGGGAGACAAATACATTTGATTTGGAAAAATAACATATTCTAACCTCATTCTTTTATACTTACAGTTGATTTTTGTTATTTAACTTTCAGATTATTTGCTCTGCTTTTGAGCTAGTTTAACTGCTGATATAAATTCACTTAAGAGGATATCATAATGATATCATAGTGATAAAGTTGATAGGAACACAGGTCTGACACAAATTATGATTGCTAGCTGTAACCAACATGATAGTCACACGAGCAAGATGGAGAGCCAAGCAGAAACATCTCAAAGGAGTAATTGAATTTAAAAAAAAAAGACCTATGAAATGTTTAGCTAGTGTAAAACAGTGTATGTGCCTTCAATAATATTTTTTTGTCTGTTCTTGCATTTAACTGCGTATGTCCAATGAGTTTCACTTCCTCTCTGCATAATCAGACAGGTATGGTTTTCTGTGTTGCTGGAAACTCTCTTTTGAGTAGCAGTAGGAGGGCACATATCTTAGTCACAACAAACAGAATTTTGAAATGGTTTTAAAAGGCAGGAAATATATTTTTCATTTTTAACAAGAGAAGAGATTATTTTACAGAACTAGGTTTTTTGTTTCATTTGCTTTAATGCAATGTTTCAAAGAATTTCAAGGAAGAGTACTGTACCAAGCAGACTGCAAAGCATTCTGGCCACACACATTTCCAAACATTACATACGACTGTTTTACCTAATACAGTTTCATACTAAGCAATGCACAGAAATACTATTTTAATATAACTTTTAAGGAAACATGAAAAACTGAACTTCTGCCAAAAAGATCATGGGGGCAGTTATCTTTGAATATGTGGAATTACATGGAAAATATTGATGGAATTCTACCTTTACAGACTTCACTGTAAGAAAAAAATAATGAGTTCTGTTTAAAATATTCAAGTATAGGTGTCTACAAAAGAGGTACAAAATTCATAGAGAGGTGGGAAGTGTCTCAGAATCCATACCAGACTGCAGATTAATCTACTATTTTTATTTACCTGAAATTTCAAGAAACGGTGACCTACATTTGTTTCCATTATAAATGTAAAGTTCTTTATGCTATGAATTTGAGGTCCTGAGGAATGAAATTTTCTCTATGTTTGTATATCAGTATCTTTTCTTTCCTTCGTTACTTCCTCTACTTTCTCCCTTTCTCTCCCTTTCCTTCCTTCCCTCCTTCCTTCCTTCCTGCCCATTTGCCATCCTCCTATCCTCCTGCCCTCTTACCTCCCCTCTTTTTTTCAGGAATTCATGTATTACAAAGATTTCTGTAGCATAATAGAATAGAAAAACTAAACAGATGAACCTTTACAGGCTGTATATAAAGTGGGATATGATCTTTCCCAGGTATTTGAAAACTGAAAACACAGTTTTGCATATTATAGCCCCTTGAATGTCTGTAGAATATTTTAAAAGTTGGGTGACAAATGATATAAATGTGTATAAAGAAATATGATCATTACGATGAAAAAATTTGCATCTGGTATTTTCCATTAAAGGCAGCTTTTCTTTAATCACAATAGGAAGTAAATCTGGTAATTCAAGTTCTTCTTTAAAATTAAAGAGAAAATGTAGGGAAATAATTGCTGCATGATATAACATGGAAGACAGCTATATGTACAGCAAGCAAGAACAAGATGGATGCCCAGAGACTAGAGACACTTTAACTGCTGTATTCAGTGTCTGGCAAAGTGTTGGCAGTGGAGGGCTGCAAGGGTGGCCTCTGTGAGAAGGAGTAGGGGCTGCCTTGTAGCAGACACAGCCAGTTCCATCCGGCTCCAAAGGACCCACCATAGAACACAGCTGAGCCCATCAGCCACACTGGTAGCACCTCTGAGAAAGGACAGAAAACACCACACAGGCAGAGGAAGAAGGAACAAAAATAGTGAGAAACAACAGCAGGAACAACAAAGTCTGAGGACGAGGAAGAGGACGTCCTCCATGGTCCTGGTGCAGGTATTCACAGCAGGCCATGCCAAACCCACGTTGGAGCAGAAAAAATGGGTGAGGAGGAAGGAGCTGCAGAGAGAAATCCCTGCGTACTGACCCCGCTCTCCCCATCCCTTCTGCACTGCTTAGGGTGGGGAATGATAGTGATGGAGTGAAGTTGAGCCTGGGAAAGGGTTGAGGAAAGTTCTTGTTTTATTGTTTGCCTTTTTGTTTCTCACAAGCCAAATCTATTTAAATTGGCAATAAAATAAATTAATTTTTGCCAAGTCCACTCCATTTTGCCCACACTTCTAATTGGTAAGCAATCTCCCTGTCTTTATCTCAACCTATGAGATTTCTCATTACTGATTTTTTCTTATTTCTCTCCCTTTCTGCTGAGTGGAGGGGAGCAAGTGAGTGGCTGGGTGGGAGTCCGGCTGTTAAACAAGGCTAGCCCACCAAGACCATTTCAATTGTTAACCAAAACTGTAAATCATTATGCACATATTAAATATATTCACTGCCCCTAAAAGCTTGCAATCTGCAAGAGGAAAATCAGTTTTAACAATAACACTGGAACATCAGGGACTATGATCTTGAGCATCAGAGTCTAATTCTGTATTAGCTTAAAAATATAAGCTTAAAAAATGTCATCTTTTGTAAAGCTTAGATGTTAATAGTTATGTAGTCAGTGTCTCAATTTAGGTCTTTTGTTCACTGCTTCTTTTTCATTCCTAAAATCCATGAGAAATGTGTTCTATTGAAGATAATTTTAATCTGTTATGAATACATAAATACAATAATTTAAGAGTGTAAACTTCATCTCTGTTGGAAAGTACAGAGGGTTTGACCTAAACTGACCCTGGATATTTAAAAGCAGAAAGTCATATTTTAGAACCTGAAGACCTGTGTGCAAGTCATATTAAAAAAAAAATGCATTTTCTCTGTTTTATAAACTAATTGATTTATTCTCTGTGAGTGTGGTTTTCAATGGCACTCTGTGGAGACCTCTACTGTGTTTGTCTGGGTGAAAACTGGTATGTGTGTCAATTTATTTTCATTTTCTTTTCAGAGTTAATTAGGAAGTATTAAGTATGGACAAGGGTGGTGGGTAAAGAATTTTATGAGACATATGCCAAACAGTTCTACAGCTATTCTGATTACATTTAACTTCCAAAGGCATATAAAAAAGGAGCCATCAGAGGGAGGTTATTAGAACTGCGCTGAACAATTTACAGTTATTTGGAAGCTGAAGAAATAAAGTGCATATTCCAGTGTTTTTTATTTAAAAAAATAACAGGACTCTGTTTTGCTTCATTTTATTTCTAAAGAAAAGTTAACCAAATGTTTGTGAAGAGTGAGTAGAGATTTCTTATTTTATTTTTAATAGACAAAGTCTAGGAGACTGAGAAAAGCTTACTGCCTACTAATGGGTTACTGCCTAATTCCAAGTTAGCTTGGACAAAGTGTCACTTAGTTGACACTGCAAAAGAGTAAGCAGAAAAGGGTAAGCTAAACCCAAAATCTCTACAATGTCTTGAAGAGTGAGGCGACTCAGCTAAACTCAACCACTAGTGGATTTGGTCCAATATACCTGATCTGTTTTGCAGAAGTACTGAACGAGGCACCTGCCAATTCAGTCCCTAGTTTTTTCAACATTATGAATGTCAGGGGCTTAAGGAAGACTGACAGAAGCATTAGAATTTTGCCAAATGTAACGAAGTGGATGCAATTTTATTATATGTTTATTAATAAACAAGATAATTTTGAGAGTCCACCTGTCCTGGCAGCAGGGAGAGGGAAGAGAACAGCTGCCTTGAGCTATTGCCAGCTGTCTCCCCATTTTAATGCTCAGATCCAGAGTCAAATGACTGTGCAGAGCTCTAACAGATTTACAGAGCAACCTGCTTAGGACAGACTGCTCCCAAAGTAACTCTTGTCTGACCTCAAGTCTTTCCCTTAGGAACCCCTTCATGGTCCATAATAGTCAAAAGAATTGGAACCTTGTTCAATTCTGAATGTCCTATGGCACTGGCATGCAGATGGGATTATACATGAAGATATAACCCCATACTGAGACAGCAAGACAGAAGACTGGCTTCAATTAGGCTAAGCCATGGCAAGAGAAAAGCAAGGTGAGGCAAGGCAAGGGAAGAGCACATGCTACTGTATGAAAAAGAAGAGGGTAGAGGGTAAGGCCTCAATATCATCATTTCTCCAGCAGTAAATTTACATAGCAACATAGATTCAAGATTTTCTTTTTATTTTTTTTTTTTATGCAGGTGTCATGGTTTTATTCTACAAGCAACTTCTCAGGGCATGCCATTCTCATATCTAACCCAGTCATACTATAGTCGTGATAGCATGGTCTAGAAATAATATCTAAGAAAACAATAATGAAAAAGCAATGTAAAATATCCTATCTATTATCCTACTAGTCCTGGGATCCTTCCTTATTGTCCATTGTGAGGAGCAGGGCATAAGGAATAGGAAGTTAAGACTATCTGAAAAGGTCAGAGGCCTGTCTAGCTTTCAGTAACATGTACTTAGGAAAAACGGACAGCTAGAAGTATAATCCTGTCTAGCTTTCAGTAACATGTACTTAGGAAAAATGGACAGCTAGAAGTATAACCCTCTGTAAGGGACTGGAAACTTGTCTCAACATTGGTGGCAGGCAAATTTAACCACCAAAGCCTAATCACCATGGCAACTGAGTGGGGCAGTTTCAGCCCATTGAGCCCCACCCCACAGGAATGTGTGGCCTGTTGTCTTGGAGTACACATCCTCTGCGCATGCGCTTGGGCCCAGAGTCAACTGACAATGGGGAGGGGGCTCGGACCCCCTAGAACTTTCGAGCATACTCGGGAACATCTGCCCTCCACTGGATTCGAAGATACATCAGGTGCACCGGCTGTGCGGACTGCTCAGTGACCCATGGGGGTAGCTATCGCAACACTCCCCTGCTGTTTGTTTCTCCCCCTTTCTTTCCCTTTCTCACTTTTCCTCTCTTTCTCTGCTTTTCTCTCGCGCATTTGTTGTTGGCCAAATAAAGTGACTTGGCACTTAACTCCGTTTTGAGTCTTAATTCTGTTCCCGAGAATGTAAAAGGAACCTAGTCACGATAAAATATTGGAGTTAATCAGAAGTTAAGCCCAGCCGCCCCCAACCTCCCAGAATTATCTGAGGTCGGTTGGAAAGCAAGGGGGTTTAACCTCTGTCAAATTGTTCAACCCAATAGTGGATCGTGACACCCTCAGCTTCCAAAAAGCCTTTTCTTCTATGATTTTTTTGAATATTTTTTAACCTCTTTACATTTTTGGTGAGTTCCACAGCTTTTTGTACTTTATATGAAATTATAGCAACTAAACCTGCTACTTAATCTTTTATTTGTCTGCCTCAGTTCTCTAGTAAAACTAGGTAATAAACATGTGTAGTTCACCTTTTTAATGCCACCTGTGCTTTTACAAACTTGTATCTGATCATCTTTCAGTTTTCTCTTTCCAAGGAAGAAGAGTGATAGTCTTTTAATCTCTTCTCATACAGCAACATTTTCATATCTTTGATAATTTATTTTGCTTTCCTTTCTTTCTTAGTTCTATCACATGACTTTTTTGAGATGGGAGGATTAGACCTGCATACAGTGCTAAAGATAGTGGAAAAAAAAACAAAACAAAAACAAAAAGGGTCCCACAGTGGCATAATGGAATTTTCTGTTTTGTTCTTTATTTCTTTCTAATAATTCCTGACATCCAGTTTGACTTTTTGAGCACTGTTGTGCACTTAGAGCTAATATTTTCAGAAAACAATCTGCAATGACTCCAAGATCTTTAGACTCATCACAGTCTTTAGATAACTGGGATTATTTTCCCTATGTGAACAACAGACATTGCATTTTATTTGACATTTTACTGCCCTTGCCCTTTCCTCTGGATCCCTCACCAAACTCATAGTTCAAATGAAAATACAAGTAAACAACTTCTTTCTACACAGGACTTGTGCTTTTGTATCCATTTTAAATTCTTCATTGGTTTTCACTGTTCAGTAGAAGGCCAACCTAAAGGCAATCTCCTGTACCTTTCCAACAGTGTTTCTTCTGTTTTCTTTTTCTAATCAATGCCCTATGCTTGTGGTGGGTCTCCTGCTCTCAGCTGTACTCAATTTTCTCTCACTAATGAACATGTCTGTGCATTCAACACACAGCAGTCTCTCAGTGCATACACTGAGCCCTTGCCTTCCTATGTCAGAAGATTCAGATCAGGTTGCTCTGGCTGATCAACAGCTTACAGTTTAGGCACTGTGCACTGGCTCTGTGGTCCATTCTGAAATGGGACTTTGGGTGGCAGGCCTACTGTTTATATTCATGCTTCTGACTCAGGTTTCCTGTGACCTGATGTATCATTTAAGCGTTATGTGGTAGAGCAAGTAGAACTTTCTACTCTAAGTTGTCTTCTTGACTGCAACAGGTTTTACACAGTGCAACTCAAGAGAGTTCTTCCTGGAATTCTGCAAGCAAAAAAATGTCAAAAACATAAACTTGAAATTATCAGTTCCGACTTGCTGACTTGGAAGTTAAGATCACTATGGTTCTGCTAAAACTGTTTGCTCTCAAGCTGCCATTCTTTAAAAGTATCTGTGTGCTGCAGTACAGGTGACATTTTAGATTCATAGCAGAGCTTGAAAAGTTTATTTTTTTTCTGCACAAATCAGCTTCTGAGGGCTTCAGGATTCCTCTAAGAATTTGTCTAAGTCAGAACTAGGAAAACACAACTGTGCTCACCTTTAGTAGACATGAAATAGTGTTGTGTGGGAATGAAGAACACTGTTTCACTTATGTTTGTCTTAGTTTTGACCACTGCTATAACCAAATGCCAGGGAGTGGAACATTATTTTCTGTCAGCAGCATCTGTCTCCCTAGCAAATTCTTCAGACAATTATACTGGCAGGTTTGGAGCAGCCTCTAGGTCTACCATGTAGCTACTCTTGTCCTTGCAACACTGTTTTGTTTCAGTTTGTTTCTGAAAAATGTCTTCAATTTTTATGCAATTAAGCTCCAACATAAATCACTTATGAGATCTCTAACCCAATCTTCTTATGGCATTATGCAGTACTTATTAACTATTCACATTCCCCCTACCAAGCATTTATTATCATAAATAAGAATTGCAACACGAATTATTCCTTTGCCAGCCTGGAAATATTCCAGCCTTTACACTGATGCAGTCTTTTGTGAATATTCCTAGTTTCTACTTAGAGTTAGACAGACATTTTTTACATCATTGCACTCAAGTTTAAGCCATGATAGTCTCATTTCCTGTCAGTTAAGTTATGCAACTAGAATGCAACATACTTGATGTTATATCTAACCAGATGACTCTGGATAACTGGTTAATTCATAGTTTGCTTTTATATGCATCACCAACTTGTTGTTGGAGATTAACCATTGAAAAGATGCTTGTTTGGATTAAAAACTGAATCCTCACTGGTGATAAATATGAAAAGCTGAATTTTGTATTCATTTGAGAATCTGTCATTTAAATATTAAAAACAATTATAAGTTACTTCCTTGTGTTCACACATAACAATATATTGTATAAGTAAAATCTAGATTTGTGAAAGATCTAGAGGCCTATGCAAAGATTTCCTGACAATCAAGATTAGAATTTTAGAAGAGCACAGGCCTAGTAAATTAAAAACCTACCTTCTACTGCTCTCAATAGGTTGATTTGAAACTCTTTTTGTTCTTTTAGTAAATAAATTCCAAATAAAAAGAACATTTCCTACAGAATAACAGTACCTATTTTCTTAAATATTTATCTGTGTGAATGTAGGAAGGAACCCTTTGTCAGCTTCAAATAATCCAACATCTCATCAAAATTATTGCTGATGTCATGGAGAATTAAGCACTTTAATTCTTTTGGAAATCCTATCAAATCATAGAATCATAGAATCATAGAATGTTTTGGGTTGGAAGGGACCACTAGAGGTCATCGAGTCCAACCCCCCTGCAGTCAGCAGGGACACCGCCAACTAGATCAGGTTGCTCAGAGCCCCATCCAACCTGGCCTTGAATGTTTCCAGGGATGGGGCCTCCACTACCTCTCTGGGCAACCTGTTCCAGTGGTTTACCACCCTCATTGTAAAGAATTTTTTCCTTATATCTAGCCTAAACCTACCCCGATTTAGTTTAAAACCATTACCCCTTGTCCTAACGCAGCTGGCCCTACTAAAAAGGTTTTCCCCCTCTTTCCTATAGGCCCCCTTTAGGTACTGAAAGGCCGCAATCAGGTCTCCCCGCAGCCTTCTTTTCTCTAGACTGAACAAGCCCAACTCTCTCAGCCTGTCCTCATAGGAGAGGTGCTCCAGCCCTCGGATCATTTTAGTAGCCCTCTTCTGGACCCGCTCCAACACTTCCATGTCCTTCTTGTGCTGAGGGCTCCAGAGCTGGACGCAGTACTCTAGGTGAGGTCTCACCAGAGCTGAGTAGAGGGGCAGAATTACCTCCCTCGACCTGCTGGCCACGCTCCTCCTGATGCAGCCCAGAGTACGGTTGGCCTTCTGGGCTGCCAGGGCACATTGCCGGCTCATGTCCAGCTTTTTATCCACCAGCACCCCCAAGTCCCTCTCGGCAGGGCTGCTCTCAATCCTTTCTCCCCCCAGGCTGTATTGATACTGGGGGTTACCCCATCCCAGGTGCAGGACCTTGCACTTGGCCTTGTTGAACCTCATGAGGTTCACACAGGCCCACCTCTCCAGCCTGTCCAGGTCCCTCTGGATGACATCCCGGCCTTCTGGTGTGTCAACCGCACCACTCAGCTTGGTGTCATCTGCAAACTTGCTGAGGGTGCACTCTATCTCACTGTCCAAGTCATTGATGAAGATGTTGAACAGCACCGGTCCTAGTACGGACCCCTGAGGGACACCACTTGTCACCGGTCTCCATCCGGACAAACAACTATTGCATAGTTATATACCTAAACACTTGTAAAATAGTTGTTCATATTTTAAAGGGTTCTGAACTACAATACTTGACAAATAGAAAAGCCATAATTTAAAAAATATATATATATTTTCATAAATAAATTGTTTTCAACATCAAATGTCCTGGTCAAGTTACATATTGTTGAAACACAGGTCACTATTTTCCATACACTAAAACATTTTTTTTAAATTGAAGAATACTAATTTTTCTAGTGTTAGTGTCATCTGAATTAAGGCACTCAGAAATAAAAGTTATGCATCATGTATAAAAAGAAATCAAGCAGTTTAAAAAATGTTATTGTTTATAAAGGGAATAAGGATTAGAAAAGTATAAGATCTCAAGCATAATGGGTTAGTTGTAATGTTAAGAAAGATATATTTATGTTAATTGACTAATTTGTTTGAAGGGTATGTAGGAAAAAATTATTCATGTCAGCATAAAAATGTGTAAGAAGTTTACAATTTTATTTTTATGACAGATTTTTGAAGTAATAATGTAAAATCAAAATAAGATTACTCGATAAATTAATAGAATAACACATACCAAGCATATAATGGAGAATACAACATACGAGTAATGCTTAAAAATATTTAGGTGCTGTAGATGTTCCATGGGAATAGGCACATGTAGAGATGCCATTGCTTCCACAAGTTAAGATGCATAACATGATATATTTGCCTCACTCTTGTTAAGGTGGTGAGTTTATGATGATAAATGGTAATATCTTTAAGATATTTGGTACAATATGCAGTTGGTTTTTACAAGAAAACATTTTTATTTTTATTATTTTTATTTTTAGTGGAAGTATCCAATTTTTAATATGTGATCACAGGAATTAGGAAAAAACCTGAGTCTTAATAGCCACAATCAGTGGTCTACAGACCCCATTTTAGGACATGCAAATTTAGGTGTCCCAAATTCAGCCTGTCAAAACAAAATTTACAAGTTGCCTTTTGTAATGGATCAGTAGTTGTAAATCAATACATTCTTCATTAAATCCATTGCTACGTTAATTTGTGCTAGCAAAGCTTAACCCTGAAGCATTTAAAAATCAAATAGTTAATGTCTGGATCCAATGTCAATGGGTTGTATGCTGACTTTGACCTCACTTGAGTTACTGTTATCTCTGTAACCTACTGGAGCTTCTTTCTTTCCCCATCCTCACAGATTTGTACCGCTGGATTGCCGTGGCAACAGAGGGACCACAAAATGGGTGCACTCTGGGGATGAGCCTCTGACCTTTTTCCTCACCCGCATCCTTGTCTTCCTCCCTGACAGTACATCCCAGGCTGCTGAGCAGGAGAGCATTTTTCACCTCATGGGACTTCTGGGTTTTTTTTCTTTATTTGCTTTTGGGTTTGTTTTTTTTTTAATCACTGAAAAGGTTCAAGGCCTTGAAAACATTTTAGACAGTAGCATTTGCTTATCTGTCATACCTCCTGTAATACTCAGATATGGCAACAAAATCCAGGATGACTTAGCTGGAGTCCTAAGTAGGTGTATTATGAATTCACACGTGCTTGCTGTTTGTTATTCAGTTAGGCTTTTTACATATTACAGATTAATTTGCAAACATTGCAAAAAAACCCCCAAACACATAGTTTTCAAAGTGTGCAGCAAGAAAGCAGTGAGTATCTGTTTAGTTAGCTAGAAAGACATGATAAATTATTTCCCCCTCCAAACTGATTGATGTCTGCAAGGGAACAATGTGCTTGACCGACTTTATCAACTTTTGTCTGGATAAAGAATTTCTCTATCACAAACCAGAACTGTTTTCAATAGTGAGAGAGCTGGTTATTACTATTTTTGAGGTTACATTTATGTTGCGTAGAGCAAAAGTCTAACAGCTTGTGACACTGTGAAAACATTGCTTGGCATCTCTTGCAAATTGCTGTTGTATCACTATGTAATACTCTTAAAGTTCTCTACACTGCTAAAATCAGTCTAATCCTTTTAAAAAAGAAATAAAATCCAGGAAATTGAAAGAATGAGATGCACCCATTTTTACAATTAAAGATGCTAGCTTTTTAACTTCTTTTTTACAAAATAGAATGTTCTATCAGCTGAAGTTTAGACAAAATGTAGCATAAATTTGTTTGTGTTCCAAACAACAAAGATTTTCTCATCATAAAAATACAGTGTAGTGTAAAAATATGGCAACTGGGAAATTGATATAAAAGATCTGAGCAAAATATTTCAAGTTCCGTACCTTTCCCCACCACACTACATATTAATGGAAGGGTAATTCAACTATGTAAAGAAGTGATGTTTATGAAAAGAACAGTTGTGGTGACAAAGACCTCTAATTTTGCATAGCAGTTTGAACAACAAATAAGTTGTTTTAACCAGCCTCATTAAAAAATTCTCTAAAACTAGAAAAAATGCCGAGTGAGTGATGTAAGTTAAATGCTTTTAAGTTGCTGATGGTTATGTTTATATTGTTGGTAATACAAAAAAGAAACCACATAAAATTAGAGAAGCACTGCATTGAAAAAAAAAATTAGCAAGAAAACAAAAAGGTGAAAAAAATGCCAACCAAAAGTCTCTCTATTTTAATTCCTGCTAATGCAAAACTAATGCTAATTTCAAAATACAAACAATGATTATGCTGAATTTTGTTACTGTGCAGAAACAAATTATTAATGTATGCAGGGCATCATCTAAATGATAACGAATGTTAAGCCAGAAGAAATTAATCCCCTCCAGTATCTTAGAGGCTTAATTATTTTTTTAACTCCACATCTTTAGGGGTAAGGTTATTCTCCATATGACTTTTTCAGAGAAATTAAAACATAATTATTAAGTATGTTCTGCATACTACCTGTAACTCATATTAAAGGAAGATACTTCTTTTTTTTTTTCATTTTGTGTTAAGCAAATACATTGATCCTGTCATCATTGCAGGGAAATGTCATTGATGCTTTTTTTTCCCCCCGATACTGTTTTGTAAGCTGTAGGAGTGAGTCATTTCATTGGTTATATGTCATCTCCTTGAAACACCTTTGTTGTGAAGATATTTCAGCTTGATTTAGCTTTTAAATCCAGGATGAAAGCCTTATTTCTTGATGTAGCTGTAACTATTCATTGAACTGATGCCAGAGATGTTACTTTCAGGTGTACTTCTTTGGTTTGATTAGTTTTGTTATGTTATGTTGTTTTGCCCAAGAAGTGCAGTAAAAAAGCTGATTGTATACAACAGCGCCTAGGCTAAAGTAGAGGAAAAGCACACAGAACATTCTGATATTTTTGGAGCATTCAGTCCTGGAAATGCATCTAAAAACTACATAAGAATCAGACCAAATATTACATACAGATATTTAAAATGGTCTTATTACTTTCCTAATTAGTTTCAGTCCCAAGGCAACCAATTAATTATATCCTTTGAAAATGTACTTTTCCCCTTCCAAACTTATTCAAGCCCATCCCTTCCCCAGTCTTCAGGCTTTACATGCTCAGTTTCACATTCCAAATTATTTGTAAATATTACAAATGGAAAAGGTTATTATGTTTTTAATGCTCTTAATTTTAAAAGTTTTAAAACAAACAAAAAAGATTTTTTTCAGTTTTCCTTTGAAGTCCTAATTCTAGGCAAATAAATATAGATGTCTGTCTTATGAAAAAGCAAACTACAGAGAAGTTTGAAGTTGAAAGCAAAGAAAAATGAATGTGTTTTCCTAGGGAATTTGTGTGTGTGTGTGTGTGTGTGTGTTTTAGCTTAGTAAATAATAGTGACAAGATATATCAGGCTTTGCACAAATTCATTTCTAGTCAGCTAATAATATCTCACATTTTTTTCATACCTCTGATACACATGAACTTTAGGGTAAAACAGGGAAATTAAATGAAGTATTCTAATGTATGTGTATCTGAATGCAATCACTGAATTCATCATTTACTATTTCTGTTTCCAAAGTCCTAACTATGTTGAAGCCTGGAGTGAGGTGTAATAACTGGAATATAGCAGTTTCAACAATCATATTGCTGCTTTATGTGTGACTTTCAAAAGACCAAGGATACAAACAACTATAAGAATGGCTACAAATGAAGACTGCAGCCACTACAATACTATAGAGCCTAGCATTGGCAAAATAGTTTTGAATCTAGTTTGTGGATTGACAAAGTGCTGCAACATTTTTATGAATAAGTAAATTTTACAAAGCATTAATACTTAACCACTGTCTTCTCTAATTAATGATGCTATGCTCTGTGCTATATAATCCTAATATACAGGAAGTTTTTTGATGTTTACAAATTCAAAGAGTACATTTGATATAAAAAAAAAGAACAATTAGTCAAGACCTTTTGGTTTACAGTTCAGACGAAATAGCTAGTATGCGTACTAATGGACTAATTTAGACTGACTGTAGCAATGAAATCAGGAGGTACATAATCTAGATCTTTTCAGTTTAGACATGGAAAAACATTTGAGCCTTTGTGTTTGATTTCTAGCACTTCTTATTTTGTCTGCAGGAGCAGAACCATGAAATATCAGAGTTGTGCAATCTAACCAATTCTGAAACCAAGAAGAAAAGTATGATTGCACTCCTGCCTGCTTTCTCTCCTTCCTTTTTTTTTTTTTTTCAGTATAAGTAAAACAATTCTAATTGAGAACTCAATATAAGTCCTACCTTGCAAAATATTTGGTATCACATTAATACTGGATCCTCTTTTCTCCAGTTACCTTTCCAAAAGTAATCATGCAGTTATTAGACACTGTCACAATGAAGAATAGCATTAATTGTGTGTGTGTGTGTGTGTATGTATTTGTGCGTCTATGTACATCGCTATTAAAATACTGTTCAACATGACTAGACTTCCTGACCTTCTTAATGTTGTATATATGCACAATAAAATATTATTCTTGCACTAAAGTGTTTACTAATTCTATTTAATAAATAAATAAAACAAAAGAAAGAATATGATGGACTAGCCCTAAGTCTATGATGCCTTCAGAGAATCATTTGTTTGCACAGAGAAATATTTGACAATTCTGATAAATAGGCAACTCACCTTGCCAACAACATAATAACAAAGAGAGCTTTATTTTTTCTTAAATCTCATAGATATATTCTTCATGGACTGGTTAATATGGTTCAGATTCATTATTTATTGATATCAACTGTGTGAAAATAACCCAACATTTATAAATTACACACCAGTGAAGATATTAAAATCAGACTCAGAAGAGTTTCCAAACATTGAAGCACATGTTTTTTGCCTCACTTTTATCTGAAATTGGATTGAAATGGGCTGAACATGCAAAGTATTGAGTTTTTAGTCTCTCTTACACAGACAAAACCACACACATATCTTGTGTTTAAATGCCTCTTAAAAAAAAAAAAAAAGAGTGAAACTATTTTAAATTCTTCCTGTTTCATAATCAAGCTATGGTAACACTGTGGGAAATTCTTGATGGTTTTACTTGAAGCTCTCAAATAAAGACAAAAAATTAGTCATAGAATCTCCCTATAAATCTTATTTCTCACTGATTTTAACTCAAACTTCACTGACACCGTTAAGGTAGCTCTATTATATTTAAACAGAGTGGACTAAACATGCATTATGAGAAAAAAAAATAATATCCTGTTTTGTTTTCCTTAATTTGATATTAACATATAATATACAATATAATTAATATATTACTACAGCAGCCTTCTGTGTTTCCATTTTTGTTCTAGAGTACCTGCTTTTACTAAGTATGGGTTCATTTCAGCATGTCAGTGAGCACTTTAGCAAAATACTCAAGTTTGTGTTTATAGACACGTGAATTAGTCCCATTGAACTTGTAGGAGTTAGTAACACCCAGTGTGGGAAACATACAATTTATATTAATGTGTCTTTACCGGAATCTTATTATATTTAAATGTAACTGAAGATACTGAAAATATGAATTCTTATGAAAATCTTTAGGAATCAGTAATTTAATTACTACTAGAGATAGGTAAAACTCTAAAGGTTGATGTCATTGTTCAATGCTCTATCCTTCTGACCAATACAAGAATTAATTCTTGAATGTGTTCTGTGTATTAATAATCTCTCAGTCTGTTTTTCTAATACCTGTGTGCTGTGCAGGTATGTTTTCAGAGGATTTAATTTCTATTTCTATAGAGTGGACCTGACTTCATCTATACACACACACACACACACACACACATATGTATATATTTCCTTACTAAAAAAGTGTAAGGAAAGTGAGATGTCTCTATCCCCTTTGAAATCCTTTAGTAACTATCACAAGTACATTTAGGATCTAAAATTTGACTCTTAAGGAATCCTGATAGTACCTTAAAACACAGCCATAGAAAACATACTTTTAAAAATAAGATTAAGCTTCCCAGAAAGTGCTTCATGTGGTATGCTTAGCTTCTCACTTATTTTTTCCTTGTCATAATGAAAACAATGCTCAAAAGTTAAAAAAAAAATAAAAAAAAAAATGAAAGGAATGAAAGGCAGACTACTATGAGTCTTGGGCTTCCTATCTGTCATAATCAGGTTCAGAAATGTCATGTTTTTCAAAATAGAAATATCAAAACTTATTAGGTGCTTAATAGAAGTCCCACCAGTTGCACACAGTTTAGAGGTCTTCATCTTAATGTCACATGTGGTACAATGCCTTCAAGCCCTCTAGGTACAAAGGAAGAGCGAGTGGATCCTGGGCAGATCAAAATCTCACCTCGCTCTCTTCATGAGTACTCAACACATACTTCTTCAAAGTAGTCTCACTGCTTCAACCAATTCACTATTAAATTAGTAGATAAACTGAACTAAAGGTGGTTTCTTTGTATTTAGTAGGTATGGTTCTTCCATTAATGCTCAAAATCACCTTTTACGTTCATAGATGTTCCTCATCAAGGAATCCCAAAACTTAACTCCCTGATTTAACTTTGCTTGTTTGTTTTCTGCTTTAATTTGCTTGTGTTTAATTTCATGCATCCTGATCTTTGGGTTTGGGAGATTTTGTTCTGTTTGGGGTCTTTTTTGGTTGGTTGGTATACCAATCCAATGTTGGGGACGTTTTGATACGATCCCAAGGATGAGATTAAGACACTAAATCTGGTCAAATATTGTACAACCTTTCAACTTTATTTTCGATGCGGAGGAAGGAGGGAACCATGTGAGGAGGTAACCGAGGGGGTGAGTGGGGAAAGGCAAAAGAGAAGAACTGAGAAAAAA
Organism: Egretta garzetta; assembly: GCF_000687185.1. Classification (NCBI taxonomy): domain Eukaryota; kingdom Metazoa; phylum Chordata; class Aves; order Pelecaniformes; family Ardeidae; genus Egretta; species Egretta garzetta. The sequence goes on along the minus strand of NW_009260269.1, from coordinate 2,248,398 downwards.
GGGGGGACGAGAGAAAAGGAGAGCTAGAAAGGGAGCGGGTTTATGTCAGGGAGGATGGGGTGAAAGAGAGAGAGAAAGAGAGAGAGAGAAAGAGAGGACTAGCTATTACCACTCTGGGTCCAGCAACATTCTGGTGCCCCTGTCTGTGGCATAGTTGATGATCTGGCGCCTCTGTCTGCTACTCCAAGTTCAGTCCACATGATGCTGGCTTTGTCGAGGCGGGTTCCAAGAGGTCCAAAGGGGAGGGACGAAGACAGGAAAGAGCCCCCCTACCAGAGCACATGCGCTCCTTTTATAGGGGTTGGGTCCCTTGCTCATAGGCAGATCACACTTGCGTATGTGCTGTCTCCTTCGGACACCTTCTAACTTTTTCACGCCTTGGGCCTCATGCAGGCGCATGGTGTTTGTCTGCAGACTGTGAGGGTGGGATCTTCTGAGTGGCGGGAAGTGGTGGTACAACGGCAATGTCGAGACAAACCGCATTCAGTAATGTTTCTCTACAGCTGGGTTTTGTTTTGTTTTAAGAGAGAAAAGCCCTCTTTAACTTTTTCATGCAATCTGTGTTTTATAGACCCTAAGCAGACTGCCTTCCCTTTTCCAGGCCTCAGATTTCCAGTTAATTTAATTTTCTTCTCATGCAAAAACCATTCCATACTCCTGATCATCTTTCTGAGGACAAGAACAAGAGCTATAAAGTTTAATATAAAGGTGACTGGTGTCATAATGATGTTTTCCATTTTACTTTCTATCATTTTCCCAACGGTTCATAATCTTTGATTAAAAAAGTAGAAAGTATAGAACACTGAATTGCAGGTAGGCTGACCTGAACCAAAGAAAGATCTCTAAATGTAATTTACCATGTTGTAACAGTAACTGTAAACTAAAATGCCAAAGAAAAAAAGAGAGGACATTGTTAATATACAAAAGAAAAAATGGAAGAAATCGAGTCCCCACCAGTAACAAAGACTGATGTCAGGCAATATGATGCACTTGACAGGAATTAGTGCTAATGTAGAAAGAATGTAAAGGAGAAAATCACAGAGGTTACTGATCTAAGAAACTGAAGACAAAGATCAAGAAATATGATAGAAAAAGCTTCCCACATCTTCCTCCACCATTTGATACTTTCTGTTTTATTTTGAACGTACTTATTATGTGAAAAAATGTCAGTGTAATTTAGTGATCTCATTTAAACTATTAAGATGTTCTATAGACTTTGAAATGAATGCATATTTCATATAAAATGGGACTAATACATGGGAATATAGAATAGAATGTACAAATCCAGGAGATACCAGCCTTGCCTAGAGGAGCGATGGTTGTGAAGGACTGGACCACTAGTTTTAATCAAAGGATGTTTTGAAAAACAGCCATCATAATTACTAATTATTTTTCATTTATGAAATATGATTGGTCATATTATTCAGGTTTCATGACCGATTCTTTTAACAGGAGATAAGACTAAAGTAAACAATGTTCTTGTAGTATAAATCCATCATATTATCTGGAGTTCCAAATATGTTAATAAGCATTTTTTTGTTGTTGTTCTAAAGGTTCATGTTTAACTCATAAAGGTTAATAAATATAAGAGCCTATATTATTGAGTAGCAGTCAATTAGTTTTGACTTGTGTCCTCAATAAGATGTTATTATGTCCATGTTTTATTTTATTTAGTGAAGTCTAAATAATATGATAAAAAAAAGAAAAGCAGTTATGAGTCAAGAGGTGTAATAGAATAAGAACTTTTTAACTGTAAGAGAGAAAATCCTATCTTAGTTTTAGTCATAATTGTAGGTAGCAAAAGTGCAGTCCATTTGTATTTTCACTGAAGCATGAAGACATAGATCATGTGGATGTTCATTAAGTTTGTGGCAATTCTCTGGTCAAAAAAAGGAAGGGAGATGTAAGGAAAGAAGTTGAACATGACGTCTGATTTTTGGTACCTGACTGAGATGCTGGAAACATCTCATGCTAGAATACTGCCTACACTCCAACTCTAGATCATATACAGAGGTGTGAACCAAAGAAGGTGTTCTATTGATTTCATATTTGAAACCACAATCTGAGTTAGAAAAGAAAGGTTTCTTTATGAAGTAACAATCTCTGTTTCTCTACTTTCCACATAAGATTCTTTGGGATGTTTAGATTTGTCTTTAGACAGGTAAATCAGTTTGTCTGAAAAGATTTGTGTCATCTGAGTAACCAATATACTTTAAAACTGCACAATGAAAGATTGCTCTGAAAAGACTTACAGGAAGGAAAAAACAGGAAGTGGTAAGCAAGAAAGAGAGTGAAGGAAGTAGATCACGTCACTGTAACTAGCATTTGTGAAATCAAGGTTACTGGGTTTTTATTTTTTTTCCCCCTTTATAATCATATATGCACAAAAATTTACACTGAAGCTTTTAGACCCAGTATTAAAAGTGGATTTGCTTAACTGTTTTAGCTTGAGATCAGAAACTGCTGCCCTTCAGTATTTACATACAACTTTCAGGCTCTTTAACCTGCTTTGTTAAGAAAAGCAAATGCAATTAATCTGAAAACACAGTACATGATTGAAATACCTTCCAGATTGCCAACAGGATCTAACTGTCAGTCTGCAGATGCACTGATTGCATACACAGAGGAGTGTTATATTCTGCCAAATAATTCCAAACCTATAAACTTGATGTTTTAACGTAAAATAAGAATACTTTTCCCCTTGAGATAAAGTGTCATCAAATACCATCTGTGCTGCCTGTAAATTTAGTCATAAATCCTCGTTGTATTTATCAGATATTTGTTTTTCAAAATAGCTAATTTTCATCTCAGATTCATCCACACACTAATTTCCTTGCTTCTTTCTTGCTGAGAAGTCTGATATAACAGCCTCTCACACAAAGGGTTTGGCATTTGCCCAAAACAAAATAGGCTCATCTCCTTGCATGGAATTAGTTTTCCTTAATAGGGCTAAACTTAGAATCATTAAATAGAGTAATTAAAAAAAAATTCTCTTCATATAACAGAAACTATTAAAAGGCCTGTGGGAGGTAACATGACAAAGTTCACAATGAAATTAATGTCAAAACTAATAAAACTCTGAGGGTAAAATGATCATGCAAGTAGAAAAAAAATCAAGTAATGGATACATGAGAATGGAAGGAACATGGCAACATTACTAAGTCTGAGCATTTTATGGATTTTTTTTTCAATGTCTGTTGAAGGTGCTACATGAGACCAGTACACTCTGGATGATCATAGAATCATAGAATCATAGAATGTTTTGGGTTGGAAGGGACCACTAGAGGTCATCGAGTCCAACCCCCCTGCAGTCAGCAGGGACACCGCCAACTAGATCAGGTTGCTGATCCATGATAGATGGGTTTACTGTCATTTAGAGAATTGATCATATATGACACATTTTCTACATCATTTTGGTGTAACTGAGGTACTTAGAGAGCACTCAGGAGAAACTGCTATCTCATTGTAGTAGAAACTATGAAAATAAACAGTAAAAGACTTTCTTTTCCCCAGATATTTTACAAGATAATAGAGAAAGTGTACTCCTTATTCCTCTATTACATTTCAGACAAAAAAATCATGTGTTTGAAGACAAGAGTTAGGAAACTCATGAGAAAAATCTAGAATTCACATTAGATTTCTTACTTCTAGAATGATACTCATTTTTTTCACTAACGTATGTTTCACTGCCAAAGATACCATCGCCACTGAGATGAGTCTGGCTCTCTCTTTGTTATTCCCATCAGGTGTTTATCCATATTGAAATAAACACCCTGAGCCTTCTCTTAACCAGGCTGAACATTCTCACCTCTCTCAGCCTCTCCTTATACGATACATACTTCAATTCTTTAACATCTTCTTTGCTCTTCATTGATCTTGCTCTAGTATGTCCATGTCTCTGTTGTTGGGGGGAGCTCAGCATTGAACACAACACTCCAGAAATGATCTCAACAGTCCTGTGTAGGTGGGCAGAATCACCTCCCTCTACCTGCTGTCAGTGCTCTGCCTAATGAAACCCAGGAGACTGTTGGCTGCCTTTGCTGTGAGGGTACACTAATGGCTGATGTTCATCTTGGTGTGCTCTAGGATCCCTAGGTCCTCTTCTGCAAAGCTGCTTTCAAGCCAGTCAGCTATCACCCTGTACTGGTGCATGGGGTACTCCTACCCAGGTGCAGGACTTGGCATTTCCTTTCTCTGAAGTTGCTGAGATACATTGGCCCATTTCTACAGCATGTCAAGGTCCCTCTGAATGGCAGCACAACTTTCTGATCTGTCAACTACTTCTCTCAGTTTTGTACCATATTAAAACTTTCTGAGGATACACTCTTCCTCAGGTAATTATTGAAAATGCTAAACAGTATTTTTAATCTGTTAATCTCTGAGATACATGATTACTGATTGGCCTCCAGCTAGACTGTCCATTTTGCACAGTCATTTATCTAGCCCATATTTTATCAGTTTGTCTATGAGGATGTTATGGGAGACATCGAGGAAAGCCTTGCTGAAGTCAGGATAAACAAAACTCACTGCCCTTTCCTCATCTACCAAGCTGGCTATTTTATTGCAGAAAGCTATCACTTTGATCAGGCATGATTTCACCTTCATAAATCTATGCATGTCCTTTGTCACCAGTTTCCCTGCACCATTCAACAGCAGGCCAGCACCTTTCCTAATCTTCCTTTGGCTCCTGATTCACCTGTAGAAGCCCTCCTTGTTGCCCTTCATGTCCATTGACAGATTCAGTTCCAGGTGGGCTTTATTTCTCCTGACCCCAACCCTGCATGCTTGGACAGAGCCTCTATATTCCTCCTGGGCCACTTGTCCTTAACCCACTTCTTATAAGTTACTTTTCATATTGAAGTTTTTTTCAGAAGATCCTTTTTCATCCATGCAGGCCTCCTGCCACCTCTGCTTGATTTCCTGCTCATCAAGATGGACCATATTATAGTTTGGAGGACCTGATCCTTGAAAATCAACCAGCTTTCCAGGATCATCTCCCATGGGATTCTTGCAGGTAGAGTTCTGAACAGGCCAAATTATGCTCTCCTCAAGTCCAAGGTTATGATCCTTCTATTTACTATTTTATCCCCTGAACTCCACCATCTCATGGTCACTGCAGCCTAGGCTTCTCCCTGCCCTCACACCTCAGACCAGTTATTCCTTGTTTGCTAGTATCAGGTCCAGCAGAGAATCTTGCCTCTTCAGCTCCTTGATCACCCATGTCAGGAAGTCACCATCAGCACTCCTGGAGCACAGAACTAATAAAATCTGATCTCTGAAGGGATTTTATCTTGCAGCTGATTTTGAGCAACAATCAAATTTTCTTTGGCTTCAGCACTTACAACTGTGGATTCTCAGAGATAGGATTCAGTTCAAGACAAGGACAACAACTGAGGTGTCTACCTGCACTTTAAGTATCTAGTCTGGGAATAACTGAATTGTTGTTTATGTACAATTTAATGTATGGAGTATGTTTCCATGGGGTATGACAATAATTTATACATCTAGAATGTATGAAGACTTCCACATATAATCATTTACATTTAGACATCCTAATCTTAAACTGATGTCAGACAAGATATGAACTCCCACTGCGCCTTTCCTACAACTGACATAACAGAGGATCTTAATTTATATTTTAGACCCTCTGTTGAATACAGATGGCAAAAAAACCCAAAACAAAACAAACAAAACCCCCAAATAAACAGTCAGGTAAAAAAGTAATGAAAGAAACAGATATATTAATACATATTAGTCAATAGAATTATCCAAAAACTTTTACATTAGAAAACCAGGTTAATGCCTTTATGAAATAAGGTTATTAAATAAGTAATCTCTGGGTGCTAAAATCACATGGGAATGAATGAAGATAATTCTGATTAAGCAATTAAAACAAAATACAGAGCAACAAGTGAAACAAAAGAAATCCAGAAAACTACACCATTATTTTTGTGTAGATAATTCACACAAAAACATGACAGCACTTTTCTAGACATAGAAGAAGGAAAGAGTAATGATCATAAGAGTCATGAAAAGTGATCTTCAGGAAGTCTATAGAGGCAAACAGCAGTTTCTTCTCTGTAAAACATGAAGTTGAGGGAGAAAAGAGAAATCAAATTAAACGTGGAAAGTTTGTTTGTTTTTTTCTTTTTGATCTCATATCTTTCAGTGTAAATAAGGAGTTTGGATGCATGTGAAAATACTGTGAGATCAGAATTTGGCACAAGAGGTGGGAAAAGTGCAGAACAAGTGGTGAAGAGTATTGCACCAAAAATCAAGAACTGTCAAAGAAAATAAATTATTCATTAGCAACAACACACAACATAACAAAAGTTACTATTTCTGTCTTTATTTCTTTTTTTGCCTTATTACTGTATATGATTTGAACTTTTTGAAAACCAGACTCCAAATCAGGCAGCTGTTCAAAACATGTGGAGAGAGAATAAGTGGTTCCAGTGGGAATCTCATGAAAGCTCTCAGTGCTCCTTTCTCCATGATGAACACTTCATTGCAGAGGAAAATACATTACCACCTTGCATGTGCAGCAAATAAACAGGTACATATTATCTATTTCACTGTCCTGACAAATTGAGAAGTCTTGAAAAGACATGAAGAAAAGTCCTTATTACGTTATAGGATATGTGTTGATGGGTGAATTTGCGCATATTCCTTGCATCTATATTTAGATAATGCTTCAGGCGCTTAAAACAAAAAGAAAAAAAAAAAAGAAAAAAAAAGGGTGTATGCTGGATGGCTTACAGTGTGAGTTCAGTTTCCTTTCAGGAAAGAAGATGTTCCAGATGGTGAAGGTGAATACCAATCATATAACCTGCCACGTGAAAGCCTCAGAGAAAATAGAAATGAGCAAAAACTCACTTGTGAGCTAGCCAAAGGAAGAGTTAAAAAAACCCCAAACCAACAAACAAACAAGATGAGCACCACTGACAAGCCCAAGCAACAAACCATGAGACACCTGCCCTATGCTAGTTTTCTTTATTTAAAATATTACTGAAGGAAGAGTAATTCAAAGCAGAACAAACAGATGTTAGAAATGTAAAACTTGAACAGAGTCAAAGTTTATAATTATGTCCCTTATCAGCTAGTACCATGGTACTCAATCACAGAGTCACAGAATCACAGAATCACAGAATCACAGAATCACAGAATGGTTGAGGTTGGAAGGGAACTCATCTTGTTTAAGGAGGGAAACTCCACAACCTCTCTGGGCTATCTTTGCCAGTGCTCAGTCACCCTCACAGTAAAAAGCTTGTTTGCTTGTGTTCAGATGGACACTCCTGTGTTTCATTTTGTGCCCATTGCCTCTGGTCCTGTCACAGGGCAACACTGAAAAGAATCTAGCTCCATCCACTTTGCACCCTCCCTTCAGGTTTCTATATACATTGATGAGATCCTCCCGGAGCCTACTCTTCTCCAGGCTGAACAATCCAATTCTCTCAGCCTTTTCTCATAGGAGAGATGCTCTACTTCTTTCATCATCTTAGTGGGCCTGTGCTGGGTTTTCTCCAGTATGTCCACCCATCTCTTTTGTACTGGGGAGCCCAGAACTAGACACAGTGTGCCACGTTTGGCCTCACCAGTGCTGAGGAGAGGGGAGAAATTGAGACATATTATATTATTTATTATTTTCTTCTCCATCTTAATCCTTTGTTTTCTGTCTCTTTTTATACGACTTTGTCTTTACTTTGTTCCCCTTGTGTGCAGTAGTTATGATAATTTCTCTGTCATTTTGTTCTACTATTAGTCAATTTAACCACCAATCTGATCAGTCATCATTCAGATTAGAGCTGCATTTTAACCTACATTTATTGGAACTGAAACATTTTCGTATGAGATATGCCTAAATAATATACACAGATGTATGCACATAAAACCTACTGCCTCTTTCAGGTTCAGGGTGGAAGACAGTTTTGGAGAGATAATTATTGTTACTTACGGGAAATAGGTTCTCATTAAAAATAAAGGTTACATGGAGAAGTTAGTTCCTTCCTGGGAGAGAAATTTACATTTCTTCATAAATTGACAGCTTTCAATAGCAACAAAATCTGAATGCAACCTTGCTATATAATAGACCTCCTGCCTTATTAAACTTTTTTTTTTTGACTTAAGAAAACAAACTTTTCTTAAAGTTTGTTTCTGTTACGCTTCACCTCCTTTGTAAAGGAAGTATTTCTGGAACATTAGAGGAAAATCCCTTCAGACCTTCATAGTTATAAGATTATGAAATATATATTCCTATACAAATGCTAAAGTTTGACTACTGGTTTCTTGGTGGAACAGATCATTGAAAACCAGCTGAATGTTGCAACTTCCAACTTGGATATGCAAATGGTCCAAGGGTGAAGATAAAACCATAACACCACTCCCACCCCCCAATCCTGAGAAAAAGGTAAAGAGGGGCTCTTTCCTCACTAGATGTGTCCTAAATTTTTTTTCATCCAGCTCAGGCCTTGAGGTAAATATTATGATGCAAAGAAACTTTTATAAGGAAAAGGATTAAAGCAGAAGTTGCAATGAGGCCAGATGAAGATGCATTATATTGTGACAGAACCACTACTGAAGGAAGTTTCTGCTCGGTGGCAGAGCAAACTCACAACTACCTGCGACAGAATGGTAGCCATGACAGGCTAGATATTAAACAAAGAAAAAAATGCTTTTCCTCAAATATATGCAAAGTATTTTCTTAAGGATATTTTTCTCGGTAAAGTTTATTACCACTAAATTTGCTAACTTTAAATATTCTTGACAGAAATAATCTGTTAAGTTCTTAGTTAGAGATGTGCAGAAGGAAGCACTTTTCTAACTAATATCTTGGAGAATGGACAAAAGAAAGATTCCCAGTCTAATGGATCTTCTGTTTTAAATCTAATTTTCAGCTGATGTTATTTTTGAAATACATTTTTTGTGTATTATTTCAAATTGTGTGTTCTGAATCACACTGAGAGTCAACTTTGCAGAGACAGTATCTGAGGAGATAAACTTCATGCAGTTCCAAATATCAGTTTCTACACTGGTAGTTCTTGTTATAGGGCAGTCCTCAAACAGGACATTTAATTTAGAGGGAATGTAAATCATATCAAAGGGATATAGAAGCTGTGTAAAGAACTGCAACATGGTAAGAAACAATAGTTAATGAAAAAGTCCTCTAGTAAAATGCATGCTTCTGCTGAAGCTCTTACCTTAGAAGTGCTAGGAGTATACAAATACAAGAGTTACATTAAAAGAGTCTTGAAGAAAGTTCATAATTGAACTTTTCTGTTTCTTATTATTTAGGTATTAAATGAATACCTATTTTTCATTCTGTGATACTAACGTATCTTACTTTTCTGTACTTGTTTTACTCTGTGTGTAACATTCTCTTTGGATGTTTCTAGACTGTTTTGCTTTTTTTTCAGGAAAAAAAAAAACAAATAAAAAAAACAAACCCTGTGAAAAATAGCTTAGAAATTGGTGACAGCAGGTTGCTTAACATAATGGAGCAAAAGTGAATGAGGTAAGAAAGAATGAAACTCTCCAAACTACAGCAAAGCCAGCCCTCCCTACATGAGATCTACCTAGAGAGCAAATTTTCTAAACCTAGAAATTCATTCTCTTCTGTCTTTCTCAGTGCATGTGTTGCCTTCAAAAAAATTCTGCCCGAGAGAGATACAATTGCTGTTTTAATTACAACTCACAAAAGAGAAAGCAACAGATGTATAAACATATTTTAGGTATTTATTAAATATCTGCTGAATTGTTATAGTCCTGTTCGCTCATTAATGAAATCTCCATGGATTAAGCACTGATTCCCAATACCTTCATCTACAAAGACGCAGGAAAGATTTGCATTTTCACCTTATGTACACTCATTATAATTTCTTTTATATGTAACTAATTATAAGCCTTTATATTTCTTTGCTCTTTTCTTCTTGGTAAGGGCTGACGAAATTGCTTACTGTATTAAAAACCAAAAGGTTATATAAAAGAATCCATTGAATAAATACACCTAACTATAAGGTTCTTTTTCAAACTGATCAAGGTTAAGAAGTATCAACTACCAATAAATCAAAAACAAAGAAAAAAAGGGGATAAAAATAAGCCCCAGTTCTTGGAAAATGAAAAGTCTGTGAGGATTTTTCTCATAATATCAAGGTTAATTTTGGCCCCACACCATGTAAGTTCAGAATTTCCTGGAAGAGTTTTCTCCTTTTCATATGATATCTCTGAATATAATTTGACACTGACACTTAGAAGCCATGATTTCTTAAGATACATAAATCAGAAATATCTGCTATACATTTTGCACAATAATATGTAAATTTTTCAGAGGCCACACTGCAAATTCCACTTTCTGTACTCATGAGAGTTTATGTTTACAGTGTATGACCCACAGAAGGGGAAGACAGGGCTTTTTCCCACCCAGTTTCCCTAGAGTTCCACAGAATATACCAAAGGTAATAAAAGAATTTCATGCATATTCTAATAGTCTCTCCCTGTGCATCATATAAAGAGAAATTAGTAGCAATATCCCTTAACCTTCACCCAAATGTCACAAATAGTGAATATTCTTCCTATTTCCCTCTGTTATTCAAGGATTCCACTCCCTAGGGCTCTATGAGACTTCCAGTAGTTGATTGGAAGTGGATGACTGAGGCTGTTACATCTCCCACCTTCAAGTATGCTTATACTGAGTTTATAATGGGCTAAAAACTGCTGCAGTTTTTGACCTGACTCAGAAGTGTATCATACTGGTTTTATGGTAGGTGTACTAACAACAAAAGACAAATGAAAGTCTCACAGTACCAGATATCAATATCATGTCTGCCATATATTATTTTTTGTCCTTAGTCTTTCTTCCAAGTGCATGAATTCCACTTGGTATATTTCCAACAGATTTCACTGTCTTATCAAATGCTTTTAGAAGGAGCTCTAATAAATACATTTTCATTTCTGCCCATAAGAATTACCTTCTTTTTTCAACCAAAGACACCTGGAAAATATGACACCAGGTCAACAACACATTCAAGTATTCTTGTTCTATACATTCTTGGCCAAAAATAACAAAAAAAAAAGTCACATCTCACCCAATTTTGCATCATGATTTTAAGCTAGGTTTTTGTTTTTTTTTTTCCCATAAAGGGCACTGTCATAATTGGTAGATACTCTTAGGATTAAAATCCAGGATTAACCTCCCAGGATTAAAGAAAAAAAAAAAAGGGAAAAGTACTTAATCATTAAAAATAACAGTAATAAATGACCATGTGAAGCCGTATAAAATGGTAAAAAATCAGATTATTTTGCATTACTGGATTTGATCAAAGAGTTACTTTCAAAGATCCTCTGTTTATTTTCAAAAATATGATTCATAGGAAAGTATCTTTCTGAAAGCTTTGAGAAACAATAGAATATACTTTGCTCATGGTAGGTTGAAAAAAGCTTTTCTTGTATTTCCTAGTTCACAGTTGTTGATTTTGCCTTACTTTTGCTTGCAACACAAAATGACTAAATAATAAAGCAACTCAAACATGGGTTGTTGAAGTGAAGAAATATGGGACACTGTAAAGAAGTAATACGCAATCAACATATTGAATGAGAATACAGAAAAAGTGACTCAGACAAGAACCTGAGTCAGTCTCCATTGAACTCTAAGTCAAATCTCCATTGATCCAAAACTCAACCACCCCAAAGTGAAAGGACAAGTAGATTCTGACTCATAAAGAAATAACACTTGTGCTGAATGAACAGAAGTGATGAATTGTACAGAACAGATGATTAAGAACTCCAGAAACTGGGATGAACCTACATGGGTAGCTGAGTGAAAGATATAGGCAAGGACTTCAGTGTGGCTACACTTTTATTAATGTCTGTCTTCTCTCCACATTAGACATTTAACTAGCGATAATACAAAATCATAAGGCTCATTAAATAACCAATGACTTGAAGAAAGGTCAGTTTAGACTATCTCCTCATGATTCTTCTTTTTCTCTCAAGATATATGGAAGAAGGATCCATAGAAATTTGATGCAGTAAAAAAGTTTAAGCTTTCGGTCCTCTTCAGGGAGAAAAGCTCTGACAATGTATATCTCATTTCTTTAGACGTGAATAGCTAAGCACAGAACACCCCAACATCACACAAACCTGACTCCTCGTGAAAGATTCTGCAGGATGAGACTTGTTACCTCAGTTAATTTCATCACAGTTAAAATAAAGAGAAAACTGGTATTTACAGAAAAAAAAAAAAGGAAATTTTTAAGACTAGGCTTTGGATTAATTACTCCAAAGAACACTGCACAATACAATGAATCTGTGATTCTCTTATCTAAATCTCCTTTACCTCTGAGGTAATCAGATTATACTCTCTGAATTTCTGATAACTAACGCCATTTTGACATTAATATGCTTACTTCTCCTCTTTATGACTTAACACAATCTTCTATGTGCAATAAAAAATATGAAAAAGCTCTCCAGATACTGACAAATTGGTGCCAATTGAATAAAAAATTCTTCTTAATCCTGGAGTCTCTTCTCGAGATATTAAGTATTCTGAAATGCCATGAACTCCTCTATGGATGAAGTGTCACTGTGTGACAGCATAGGACAGTTGGACAATGGAAAAATCGTTTCCAAATGCCTAGAAAGACTTTCAGTTGAGATGGATTCATGAAGGTGTGTATGAGGTATAACAAGTTTGAGGTGTGAGAAGCAGAGCTGAATGATGCCTTGTTTTTGAGGGGAACAGCTTCTTCATAAACTCTGAAAAGGCATGAAGAAGATGTAGGATCCAGTAAAATTTTCCTCTTCTTTACCCAACTTTTGTTATTTCCCACTAGTTTTGGTTGGAATCCCATTCACATCTTATCTGAAAAACACCTGTTTCTCAAGTTTTCTTATTTTTCATACTATGGTACATGTGCTGCTTTCCACCGAGGTTGGTGTGGCAACAACAACAAAGTTAAATACTAGAGATGTTTTCATTAAAGTGTACTAAACTGAATTCATGACTAGTTTGTGGTTAACGTAAATATTTTTCTTGAGGCTGTCAGCTCTGATGATTTTTTTTTTTTTTAACCTAAGGACCATGCTTATTCACCTGCCATTCATTCCTGTTTTCTGGACAGAGTTTTCACACTGACCACATAGATAGTGGTTACGTTTCAGTCAGTCATCACCTCATCTTTAAATTAGTTCCATGTCTGGTGGTGCTACACTGATAATTTATTTTGTTAATAGAATGTAGGATGGGAATGAAGACTTGTTCCATACCATACACAAATACTAGAACTTCACTGCTAGTCTTTCATTCTAGTACTCACCTAGTTTTTCTTGATTTGGAAAATGGCTCTGGAAATTATTCATCCAATGAAGGAAGAACAGGAAGGGGAAAAAATTAAAAAAAAATTTAAAAAAAAAAAAAAAAAAAAAAAGAAGCTTTGGTCAGTTGGGATCAGGTGTCCTGGCTGTGTTTCCTCCCAGCTTCTTGTGTACCCCCAGCCTGCACGCTGTCAGGATGGTGTAGGAAGCAGAAAAGGTCTTGACTCCACACAAGCACAGCTTAGCAATAATTAAAACATCCCTGTGTTATCAACACAATTTTCAGCACAAATGCAAAACAGAGCCCATTACTAGCTACTATGAAGAAAACTAAGTCTATCCCAGACAAAACCAGTACAAGAATAAAAATAGACCTATATCTATCAAAAATAGAAATATAACGGCAGGAAATTAGAACTAGTTTAGGACCTACTCCTAAAGACTGTGGTAGGTTGACCGTGGCTGGATGCCAGGTGCCCATGAAGCCTCTCTGTCATTTCCCCTCCTCAGCTGGATAAGGGAGAGAAAATATGACAAAAGGCTTGTGGTTAGAGGTAAGGACAGTATGGTGGTTTTACCCTGGCTGGACACCAGGGGCCCATTTTATCACTCCCCTCTAACCAGACAGAGGAGAGAAAAGTAAATCAAAAGGCTTGTGGGTCGAGATAAGGACAGGGAGAGACCATTTTACCAGTTACCATCAGGGGCAGAACTGACTCAACTTGAAAAAAAAATTAATTATTATCAATCAAAATCAGAGAAGGAGGGGAGAAAAACTGCTAGATCTTAAAAACCTTCCCCCCACCCCTCCCGTCTTTCTGGGCTCAACTTCACTCCCAGTTTCTCTACCTACTCCCCCCAGCAGCACAGGGGGATGGGAATGGGGCTTGAGGTCATTTCATCACATGTTGTCTCTGCTGCTTCTTCTTCCTAGGGAGAGGACTCTTCCCCTGCTCACGCGTGGGGTCCCTCTCACGGGTGAGACAGTCCTCCATGAACTTCTCTAACGTGAGTCCGTCCCATGGGCTATAGTTCTTCACGAACTGCCCCAGAATGGGTTCATAATTTCCATGGGGTGCAGTCCCTCAGGAGCAGATTGCTCCAGTGTTGGGTCCCCTGCGGGGTCACAAGTTCTGCTGGCAAACCTGCTTCGGCATGGGCTCCTCCCCCCACGGGTCTGCAAAGTCTTGCCAGGAACCTGATCTGGCGCAGGCTTCCCACAGGGTCACACCCTCCTCCCTTCGGGCATCCACCTGCTCTAGTGTGGGGTCCTCCACAGGCTGCAGGGGGGGATCTGCTCCACCTTGGCCCTCCATGGGCTGCAGGGGGGGATCTGCTCCACCATGCACCTCCATGGGCTGCAGGGGGGGATCTGCTCCACCTTGGACCTCCACGGGCTGCAGGGGGGGATCTGCTCCACCTTGGACCTCCATGGGCTGCAAGGGGGGATCTTCTCCCCCTCATGGGCCTCCACGGGCTGCAGGGGGGGGTTCTGCCCCCAC
>NW_009260269.1:2227510-2233568 GCF_000687185.1 Egretta garzetta | reverse complement strand
CACTGCCGCTGATTGGCTTGGCCTTGGCCAGTGGCGAACACAGGGAAAACTTCTAGCAGCTTCTCACAGAAGCCACCCCTGTAGCCCTCCCACTACCAAGACCTTGCCACAGAAACCCAATATAGACAGACATATCACTCAGCAGTTACTGTCACAGGCAAAACAGACTCTATTCAGGCAAATTAATTTACCTTATTACCAATCTAATCAGAGTAGGATAATGAGAAAAAAACCCAAACCTTAAAACACTTCTCCCCACCCCTCCCTTCTTCCCAGGCTCAACTTCACTCCTGACTTCTCTGCCTGCTCCCCCCAAGTAATACAGGGGCACAAGGAATGGGGATTGGGATCAGTTCATCACACATTTTCTTTGCTTCTTCTTCCTCCTCACCCTCTTCCCCTGCTCCTACGTGGAATCTCTCTCATGGGAGATAGTCCTTCATGAACTTCTCCAGTGTCAGACCTTCCCACCGGCTGAGTTCTTCATGAACTGCTCCAGTGTGGATCCTTTCCACGGGTGCAGTCCTTCAGGAACAGACTGATCCAGCATGGGTCCCCCGTGGGGTCACAAGTCCTGCCAGCAAACCTGCTCCAGCGTGGGGTCCTCTCTCCACAAGTCCACAGGCCTTGCCAGGAACCTGCTCCAGTGTAGGGTCTCCACAGGGTCACAGCCTCATTCAGGCGCATCTACCTGCTCCAGGTCCCCCATGGGCTGCGGGTGGATATCTGCTCCACCATGGACCTCCATGGACTGCAGGGGGACAGCCTGCCTCACCATGGGTTGCAGGGGAATCTCGGCTCCAGCACCTGAAGTACTTCCTCTCCCTCCTTCTTCACTGATCTTGGTGTCTGCAGTTGTTTCTCTCACATATTCTCACTCCTCTCTCTCGCTGCTGCTGTGCAGCGATTTTTTTCCCTCTCTTAAATATGTTATCACAGAAGATCTCACAGAAGCCACCCCTGTAGGTCCCTGCTACCAAAACCTTGCCACGCAAACCCAATGCACAGGCATGTTTAATCATACTCTTTTTGTGTCAGCAAAAACTGTACTAGAATGAATCTTCATGGTTGTACCTAAAGACCACATTTGATTACTTACCGTATTGATTATTTTGTTTGTCAAAATCAGAATTTTACGGTATTTGCATATAGCTGTTAAGATCTAAACCAGTGTGAAATCTACTTTATACAGAGAGACCAAAAGGATTGAATATTTCATTTATTCAAGGGAAAGATAAGGTTTGATCACAGTAAAGACACACAGAAAGAAAGATTTCTGATAGTAGAGGACTGTTTAATTTGCCCCTAGAAGACATAAGAATTTTCAGTGTCTATAGGGTAAAGGAAGCTCATTCGGCTGATGAAACAGGACATACGATTTTGGCAATATATGTAATTAACCCATAGGACAATATGCCTTCTGATGTAATAGCTTCTCCAGTTACTAAAAAGTCCTCAAACCCTGTCTGCATTTTCAAAAACAAGTGCTCTCAGTCCACCAGAAGTTACAGTTTCATGGAGATACTGACAATTCAGAGTTTTTCTCATTGAGGAGGACATATTGCCAAAGAACCACTTAATTCCAGTCATTTCTGTCTGGTAAAATATTTCATTGTGCTCCATTACCAACCAGCATAATTCACAGCAGCCATGTGGGTGCTCTGAGAGACACTGCAGGATACACTGGCCCTCAGCTGCTATGACTAGTAAAATACTCAACTAGACTAAATATCAGGGGCTAAGTAATTAAAAAGGTCCAACTTCCTTTGGCTTGATGAATTAAATTAATTTGGGAAAATGGGAAAAATTTCACAGCTGTAAATACGTTTTTATCATGGGACTCATTTTTGCTGTCCACCACATAGGATGCTACCTCACTGCTTCATCTATATTCAGTAAAACTGGCAGAAGACTCTTAGTCATTTCATCGCCAGAAGTACTGATTCATTTTCTGCAAAGCAGCATTCCCAGATGTATTATTTACTACAGAAATTGCTTTAGGGAATAATTTTAATAATGGCATGACATGTGGCTAGGGGAATAATATAACTAGATAGGCAGGAAAATTTTATACTCAACAATCCAAAACAATTGTGACTAATGAATGGTAAATGTAAGCAAAAATGGGCCTGATCCTCCACTTCTTGGTAATGATGTGTGGCAAAGAAAGCACAAATGTTCTTTCCAGCTTGGCATGTTTTAGATTTCCAGAAGGTAGAAACTACACAAGACAACAGAGGGTTACGGAATATTGCCCTCTAACATGGAGAACAGGAGAGTACACACTGTTCTGAATAGCTATTGCATTTCCACCAGAGAATGTTCAAGGATGAAAAAATCTGCTACCTTTGAAAGCTTCTTGAAATACTGTTTTTCAAAAATCTTGATATTTTCTGTATATGAAACAGGTGTCAAACTTAATTAGGTCTCCAATATGTGTACATACTACACCACTGCACTCTTTGTGCCTGCATCTTCCCTGTTCAGAATGGAAGCTGAAAGCAAGCTAGACTCCATTTACTCTGCATGAAAGAAAGACCAAGGATCACCAAAACACAGAGGTTTGAAATTTTTCTGGAGAAAGGAGTAAAGCACTGGAACATATTCCATTTCTGCTATTGAAGTTGGACATAAAGAATGCAGGGTTTGAAAGCAGAACAAACAAGAGTAGACTTAGGTTTGCAGATCAGTGATATAAAAGCTTTTCTAAAATATGGAAATCCTGAACTTTAGTCTCTTCCTCTTGGATGGGAACAAAATCTACCCTAAACTGTTACTAGATAGAAATTGAACTAATATTAGGGAGAACTGTAATGTCCAGTGTCATATGAATGTCCTGATCTTCTCAATGTGCTGTTCTCTTGGATCCAAAGAAGACAGAAATAAATACAGCTGTCAGTGTTTGAAGCTGCCTGTGACAGAACTGTCATTGACTGACTTCTAGGCAGTGAAGAGCAGAGAGAAAGAGCAAATGATCAACATTCTTATACACCCATTTAAATCACTGTAGAGTTTCAGAAACTTGATGGTACTTACCCTGGGGGAAAATTCATACAGTTGATGAGCCTGTATCATCTATCCCCTGTGGTCAAACAAATTAAAACTAAGTTTTATCTAGATGACCCACCTATTTGTTCTGTTTCACTACTGAAATAATTACATTTTAATACAACCAAAGCAAATCATATCTCACTGAAATTAATGAGAATGGTCAAGAAAGCTCCTTCATGCTGTATAATTTCAAGAGGTTATTATATAAACCAAACTACACAATTCATACTTTTAAAGTGTTTTAGATGTGAAAAGAACCACATAAGGACTCATAATTCTTATTCCTCTTATTACTAAATTATTGTATCAAGAAAATTCCTTTAAAGATGCATCATTTTTAATGTTATCTTGTCTTTCTGTTTATCTTTCCTTTTCCTGTGCTAGCTTATGTCAGAAGAGATGAATGGAAATGGAACGGATAACACAGAATACCTATTTCTAGAAAAAATGTCACTTCCTTAGGTTTTATAAAACAGATCTATGTTCCTAACTTTCAACATATTTGAAGATCATCACCTTCTTACCAGAAAATAAGAGCTATAGAGCAGAACAGAACAGAATAGAATAGAATAGTTCAGTTGGAAGGGACCTACAAGGATCATCTAGTCCAGCTGCCTGACCACATCAGGGACGACCAAAAGCTAAAGTACATTATTAAGGGCATTGTCCAAATACCTCTTAAACACTGACAGCCTGGGGGCATCAACCTCCTCTCTAGCAAGCCTGTTCCCATGTTTGACCACCCTCTCAGGAAAGAAATGCTTCCTCATGTCCAGTCTAAACCTCCCCTGGTGCAGCTTTGAACCATTCCTACACATCCTATCACTGGTTACCAGGGAGATCAACACCTCCTTCCACACTTCTCCCCCTCAGGAAGCTGTAGCGAGCAATGATGTCACCCCCCAGCCTCCTTTTCTCCAAACTAGACAAGCCCAAAGTCCTTAGCTACTCCTCATAGGACATGCCTTCCAGCCCTGTCACCAGCTTTGTTGCCCTCCTCTGGGTGCGCATTCAAGTACCTTAACATCCTTCTTAACTTGTGGGGCCCAGAACTGCACACAGTCCTCAAGGTGAGGCCACACCAATGCTGAAGACAGCAGGATAATCCCCACTCTTGACCAGCTGTTTATACTGTATTTAATGCACCCTAGGATGCAGTTTGCCCTCTTGGCTGCCAGGGCACACCGTTGACTCATATGGAGCCTGCTGTCAACCAGCACCCCCAGATGTCTTTGTGCAGGGCCACTCTCCAGCCACTCCTCTCCCAGTCTATACTTGTGCCTGGTGTTACTCTATCCCAGGTGCAGAATCCAGTATTTGGACGTTCAAATTCATCCCATTAATCATTGCCCAATGCTCCAATCTATCTAGATGCCTCTGCAAGGCATCTTGTCCCTCAAGAGAGTCAACAGCACCTCACAGTTTGGTATTATCAGCAAACTTGCTGATGGTGCACTCAACTCCTGCATCCAGATTGTTGGTAAATATATTGAACAGAACTGCCCTTAGAATTGAACCCTGAGGAACACCACTGATGACTAGTTGTGAGTTAGATGTAGGCCCATATGACCTTATCACAGAAGAATAACAAGTTAGCTAAAGAGGACTTTCCCTTTGTGAACCCATAGTGACTGTGCTTGATGACTGTATTATTCTTTAAATGCCTTTCAGTTGTACCCAGTATAACCTTCTCCAAAATTTTTCCAGGAACTGAGGTTAGACTAATAGGTTTGTAGTTCCCTTGGTCTTCCCTCACACCCTTTCTGTAGATTGGAATAACATTGGCTAGCTTCTAGTCAGCAGAGACCTCCCCAGACTCCCAAGACCTTTGGTAGATGATCAAAAGGGGTCATGCCACAGCACCTGCTGGCTCCTTCAGTACTCTGGGATGAATCCCATTAGACCTGTGAACAGTCAGCTGATAGAGGAAAGTCACTGTTCTCACACTTGTGGTCTTCAGCCTCACAAGACTGGGCAGTCCAAGGTCCATCAGTATTATGTAAGACAGATAAAAAAAGCTGTGTTAAGTGATTAGCACTAAAGACTAACCATTCAATTTTTAATATATTTTTTTAGGTTTCTTTCCATCAGTAACACCATAAACAGAACTATTTTTACTAGTTTTGAACAAAACTAATGCTATATTCAAAACTCTGAGACTAAGAATCTTCAATTTCTTTGGTCTTTTCTGAACACACATCATTCCACTTATAACTAATTGTTAGGAAAATAGCTAAAATAAATGAGATAAGTTGGGTTTTTTCTCTTTATTTTTCTTCTAAAGTTTGAAGATTGGAATGAAAATGATTTAATCTTACTATCAGTAACATCCAGATATCAGAGCAGATACACTGCAAGCAAGAAAGCAATAAATTAAAAAATAAGCTGACAGGAAATAAATTCATTAAATTCTGATATGCCTGAAAAGCTATTGATGTTATACCTCTAGAGAAATACATCAAAGCTCCTTACAGACTGAATCTTGAGTAGCTCAGCTGTGAAACTCTAAGTTGTACTGTTTAATTCTGTTGTGTCAGAGTCTTACTACAATGGATGATCATTTAAAAGACTAACTTTGATCATTTCAAAGGTGTCCTGGATGATTACATCAGGTAGCAACATAGAATCATAGAATCATAGAATGTTTTGGGTTGGAAGGGACCCCTAGAGGTCATCTAGTCCAAACCCCCCTGCAGTCAGCAGGGACACCGCTAACTAGATCAGGTTGCTCAGAGCCCCGTCCAACCTGGCCTTGAATGCTTCCAGGGATGGGGCCTCCACTACCTCTCTGGGCAACCTGTTCCAGTGTTTCACCACCCTCACTGTAAAGAATTTCTTCCTTAGATCCAGTCTAAACCTACCCTGCTTCAGTTTAAAACCATTACCCCTTGTCCTGACACAGCTGGCCCTACTAAAAAGATTTTCCCCATGTTTCCTATAGGCTCCCTTTAGGTATTGAAAGGCCGTAATGAGGTCTCCCCGCAGCCTTCTCCTCTCCAGGCTGAAC
>NW_009260269.1:2198825-2227371 GCF_000687185.1 Egretta garzetta | reverse complement strand
GTCCCTCTCGGCAGGGCTGCTCTCGATCTTTTCTTCCCACAGCCTGTACTGATACCAGGGGTTACCCCGACCCAGATGCAGGGCCTTGCACTTGGCCTTGTTGAACCTCATGAGGTTCACACAGGCCCACCTCTCCAACCTGTCCAGGTCTCTCTGGATGACATCCCATCCTTCTGGTGTGTCAACCGCACCACTCAGCTTTGTGTCATCTGCAAACTTGCTGAGGGTGCACTCGATCTTGCTGTCTAAGTCATTGATGCTTTTTAACATTCCAGACTTCCTGATATCAGATGAGCACACACTAATCTTATTCTTCATGTTAGGAACAAGAATTAGCTTTAATCAGTTGTTGAGGAACATTTAAGGAAAAAATACTGAAGACGCTCAAAACAAAGCAATCTTCAGTTGGTCTTTGGAGCTGCAAACATCATGCAGAATTCTTTTATAAGTATAAAAAATCAAATCTGAATTCCTCAGTGGCTATCTTCTGCAAAAATAGCTAAGAAATTCCACTTCACTACAGACAGGTAGTGGAGGCCAACATGAACATTGTAAAATAAACACTGAATTCATATATACTTGGACATGAAGCTAGGAAACTTTATAGTATCTCTTGTATCATTTTTAATTGGGGCAATATAGCACAGCCTTATTTTAATGTAGTAGCATAAATACCTCCCAACACTTTATTTTTCCCTGCAAGGTTCATAATAAATTAGATTGGACATTCCACAGCTTTGGATTATAAACACAGTAAAAAGAAGCTGTATGTATTTGAAAAAAAAATAGATTACTACAGTATATTGGTAGTGGTTTGTTTAATTTGTTTGGGAAGTCACACTGTGTTGCAGAAATTTTTGACACCATCTTTTTTAGAACATAACAAGAATGCTGATCAAGGATACTAGAGATCAGAAGTTCAGAGCAAGGCTTAAGAGCCATAGAAATCATACTTCTAAAGGAAGTTCATTATTTGCTTAGCTATGGAATCATTTTGGCTTTTCTCTAGCCACCACAGCTGTAAAATATCAAGATTTCTTCGGCACCAATAATTCTCTGTGCAACACTTGAGGTTAACAAAATACTACATTTAATATTAAAATAATCTGGTGCTGAACATGAAGAGATGAGATTAAATTTAGGCTTTAAAACTTGTGACATTAAAGAAAAATATTTCTCTAATGAAACATGAACCTCATATCTCATTTCAATCTGAAGTGAGTTTTTCCTAGATCCTTTCAGGTGTTCCTCTTGGGGGAATAGAAGCTGTAGCTGTGAAAATTAAAGCAAGGTACTATTATGTTTTTCTTTCAAAGTAAAATCTATATTCTTTTACTAAGCATAGTAACATCAACATTAGTTTACCATGTTTCTGACCCACAAGAGCACCTAGAGCAGGCAAGTTTTCAGATTATATACAGACTTCAGATTTTTCTTGGAAAAAGGTGTCGTCGTCAGAAGACAGAATTTTCTGCCCAGGACTAGCCAAACAGCTATCACTGATCATAAAGAGAATTATTTACATAACTAACAAGAACCACAACCTATGAGCCACTAGATAAGAGCAACAATACTGCTACTAGATAACGCGTCCCTGTTAGAGCAACAAATAAATCCACTGCAGTTGTATCCACCTTTCTGTCACCTGAAGTGAGAAAACTTGATAAAAACTAGATAAAGCACTAGTAAAGAGGTTTAAATCCTTACATATGAGAAACTTATTGAAAGACGCTGTACTAGAAGCACAGGGCCAATGTATATTCCTTTTTAAATGTTAAGTATTACTGTTTCAAAGTAATAAAAGGAAGACAGCATGGAAACCATGAGGTAAGAGAGACTGCTAGAGAGGCTGTGTGTTCAAATGAAAAAATAGAAAGGTTTGTAAAGTCTAGCAGATTAAGATTAAAAACCACAATAATACATCCCAAAGAAGGCTTGAGGAAAAATTAGCAAAAAGAATAAAAATAAATGCTAAATAATTTTTTTCAAAGAGATTATGTATAAGAAGATTTCAGGGGAATCTGTATATTCAGATAAAAATTTGGGTATAAAATAATCTTTCAAAGGAGTTAAAGCCACCACAGAGAAACCAAATTTCTTTTTTCCACCAGTGTTCACTGTGGAAAAACTGGGGAGGTTCTTTCATTGGAAGTCTTTTTTATTGGAGACTCAGCAGAGGTTGTGCCTGAAATTGAAGTGGCTGTAAAAGGGGTTATGGAGCAGACTGACAAAATAAACAGTAAGAAATTGGTAGGAGCACATGACATTAACTCAAGTGTTCTAAGATAACTCAAGGATGAAATAGCTAAATTACTAATGGTAGTGTGTAATTTCTCTCTTCGAAAGTGCTGTTGTACCTCAGGACTGGAAAGTGATAAAAGCCATGCCAGAGAAGATCCAGAAAATTTCGCTGTGTGGTGGGTTGACCTTGGCTGGTTGTCAGGTGCCTAACAAGCCACTCTACCACTGCTCCTTCTCAGCAGAACAGGGGGAGAAAAAGACAACTAAAAGCTTATGGGCCAAGTTAAGGACAGGGAGATCACTCAACAATTACCATCATGAGAAAAACAGACTCAGCTTGGGGAAATTAATTTAATGTATTGCCAATTATACAGAGTAGGATAATGAGAAATAAGAACAAATCTAAACAACATCTTGCCCCCACCCTGTCCCTTCTCAGGCCCAACTTTAGTCCCAGATTCTCTAGCTCATCCAACTGAGCAGTGCAGGGGGATGAAGAACAGGGGTTGAGGTCAGTTCATAACACTTCACCTCAGCTACTCCTTCCTCCTCATGCTTTTCCCCTGCTCCAGCATGGGGTCCTTCCCATGGGAGGAAGTCCTTCATGAACTTCCCCAACATGGGTACTTCCCATGGGCTGCAGTTCCTCTAGAACTGCTCCAACATGGGTCCTTTCCGCGTGGTGTGGTCCTTCAAGAACAGACTGCTTCAGTGTGAATCCCCTACAGGGTCATAGTTTCTGCCAGAAAACCTGCTCCTGTGTAAGCTTCTCTCCATAGGCCACGGTTCCTACCAGGACTCTGCTCCAGCATATGTGTCCCATGGGCTGCAGCTTTCTTAAGGGCATCTCCACCTGCTGTGGCATGGAGTCCTCCGTGGGCAGCAATGTGGACACCTAGACCATGGTCCTCCATGGGCTGCAGGGGCACAACCTGCCTCACCATGGTCTTTATCATGGGCTGCAGGGGAATCTCTGCTCCAGCACCTGGAACACCTCCTCTCCCTAGTTCTTCATTGACCTTGGTGCCTGCAGGACTTTTTCTCACACATTTTCTCACTTCTCTTTCTCCCAGTTGCTTGGCAGTGTTTTTTACCCTTTCTTAAAGAGGTTATCACAGAGGTCCTACTAATGTCACTGATGGCCTCAGCTTTGGCAAGAGGCAGGTCCATTTTGGAGCTTGCTAGAACTGGTTCTGTCCAACATGGAGGCAGTTTCTGGTGTCTTCTCACAGCCCCCCACTACCAGCACCTGGGCACGGATACTTTTTAACACCTGAATATAAAATTGAATAAATAATTGGAAAGAGGAGGCAGAAGTAAGCAACCTTCTCTCTTGCAGAGGAGTGACTTCAGCATACATTTGTGTTGACAGCAGGTTTTTTACACTCATTTGCAAATAACCTCAGAAAAGAGATAAACAGTCAAATGAGAAAGTCTTCAACAAAATGAACTTATTCAGTGCAGCCGTGAGGATAGGTTTCAACTATGAAAAATTTGAGGAAGTCCATAAGAATGTGAATGACTATGTAATAAAATGGCAGATAAAATGTAATGCTGATAAATGTAAAATAATCCACATGGGGAAACCAATGAAGGGCACTGAGCTAACTGTATTACCCAGGGGAAGATCTTGGGTATATGACAGACAGTTCTAATGCTCAGCGACTGTGAAAAAAAAAAGAATCAAGTGTCAGAAAGTAATAAAGAAATAGAGAATAAAACAGGAAATATCATTATGCCATTATGTAAGTTCATGTTTCTCTTACAATTTGAATATTCTTTACAGCTCTAGTCCACGGACCTCAAAAGAATACAGAAGAATTGGAAAAAGTTCAAGAAAAAATAAAGCATCTGACCAAAAATGTGTAAATGTTTCCATACAAGTAATGATTTAACAAGGTGGAATTGAACAGGAACCCTTAATGGAACAAAGGAGGTGGTGTGATATGATAAATATCCACAAAATCATTATTCTCATAGAGAAGTTAACAGGGATCACTCGTGCATGTTTTCTTCCTATCTACTATGAAATAAAACTAATGGGAAGTAGGTTCAAATTTAAAGGTGGATTTTTTTTTTCCACAGAATAAGTAGTAAATTGATGAAACTCTGTCAAAGATTGTTGTGGACTGTAAAAATTTAATAGGTCTAAGGGCTCATTAGACAGTTATGTGAAAGAAAAGTTTATTAAGCATTATAGGCAGAGAACATATGATTCAAGACGCTTCCTGAAATGGAAAAAAAATTAGAGGCAGAAAAGTAATTTGGGAAATTTTATATATGCTTGCTCCATTCTTCTTTCTGTACTGTCCACTTATTCCCACTGCAAGGGAAAAGATATGGGTGTGTACTTTTAGATTGACTTAATACCATTCAGGCTTATATTCTGCTAATGAATTTCTTCACCAGTGTCAGACATATCTTTATTTGGTCAATATCCCATTCTTGCAATTAGATCAGTGAAGTGCATAAATTCTGCATGATTCTTCCTGGGAAGGGGCAGTGGAGAGGGAGGAGCTGATCTCTTCTCCCTGGTATCTAGTGATAGGATGTGTAGGAATGGTTCAAAGCTGCACCAGGGGAGGTTTAGACTGGACATGAGGAAGCATTTCTTTCCTGAGAGGGTGGTCAAACATGGGAACAGGCTTGCTAGAGAGGAGGTTGATGCCCCCAGGCTGTCAGTGTTTAAGACGTATTTGGACAATGCCCTTAATAATGTACTTTAGCTTTTGGTCATCCCTGATGTGGTCAGGCAGCTGGACTAGATGATCCTTGTAGGTCCCTTCCAACTGAACTATTCTATTTTATTTAATTCTAAATTTAATTGAAGGATCCTCAATTAGAAAAACTGTAAAATATTTATAATCTATTTAATTGTCACATATGTGACAAAACATTGTGCATAATGTGGGAAACATTTTGGTGTCATTTTGAAAAGTAAAAACACTAATTAATTTCACACCCATCATGTCCTCACATGATTTTGAGGTCTTCTTACAAAGGAGAATGAAGCACAGTGGTGTGATAGTTGAACAGTGAGTACACTCCCACTCACTTCTATCTTGCAAAAAAAATAAAACATTTAGACTGTAGCAGCTGCATTCTAGTTTAACTTAAAGAGTCCTAACAGCTAAGAAGGTTAAAGCAATTAATGAAAATCACCAAACCAAATCTATTTTCTGTAGGTCCTGGTACTATATGTAAAACAGAAACTTGTTTTCCTAGATTTATTCTGTGTGTTTCAGAGCTTTTTGAATAGCTTGGAAGAATGTGTGAAGAATTATCTCAGTTTGTGACAGCAATCAAAACACAGTAGGTAAAGCTGAGCACAATGAGACAGTTTCTAATAGCAGTCAGATTAGGATACACCTGGAGTAGCTGCCTTGATATTTTCACTAGAGTATTGTACATCAAAATCTGTCTCAGTAGGTGGATTTTCTCTAAAAAAAGATAAACAAACAAGTGATAAAAATATCTTGTTCTTTAAGCTCTTCTCTGACTAGAGTTGGTCTGAGTACCTTCTGCCTCCTCCAAAATATTACAGTCTCTTCTTCAGTATTGAGTCAGATATAATTATACCCAAAAGACCAACATATCCATTGTCGTTCAGCTGCTGTGGTGTTTTTCACTCTGTGGGAAGTAAGATTACTTTATCAGCAGGAGGCTTTCTGCTACCTCCATTGAAAAACTAATGTTCTTGAGGAATCTTTAATATGATTATATCAGTGGCAGTGACTACAGAAGAATCAATGGAGGTAAGTGTCAGCAGAGCTAGAAGCATTATACAGTTACAAAGAGAAGAGCCTGGGTCATACTAAAAGGATTGTGATTCCAAGAAGTGCTGATAGAGTTGAAAGTTTTAGTTAAAAAACCCCGTTATTTATATTTCACTGTTCTTGATTTTTCTCTTATTTCATTATTCTGTGAATTTGTCTAGTGTTAAATTATTGTAACATAAGTTGTACAGAGCAAGGTGGTCTACTTGACCATCTTTTGTTTTACATTCTCTAAATAAAGGGTGTAATCTTCAATGTGAAGGGTATATTGTACATTTTCCAGCCTTATACTTTTTCCCCCCAGTGATTCCAATGATGAGGACAAGTCTCATCACCTCTTCTCAGCCTCATACATATTCCTCACTTTAGCCTAGCCATTCTTTTCAGAAAGTTGTTTCTTTGTTCTCCGTTAAAAGTAAAACCAAGCAGCTGGAAAAAATTTCCTAAATAAATAAGGTAATTCAGATTTTAGCAGATATATCTTGCTCTGGTTAGAAGGAGATTACTAGCTGAATTAGAGAGATCAAGGCAATCACATCACTGTGTGTCTGCAGCCAGTGTTCAGGATTTCTCAGTTTAGAGATTCATACACAGGCATGTTTAAAAATACTGAATTTATTGAGTGGAATAGTGTTGTGTTGGGCTTTTTTTAAGTAGCAGACACATTGTTAAACAATGTCTATTCTTATTCATGTAAGGAAAACAATTTAATTACAGATTTTAATAGAAAACATTGAAATCTAGATATAGATATAATTGATTACCAATGCTAGATATCCACTAGAAAACAACTTATATGCCTTTACTGAATCTATATTTTTGCTAGGTTTCAGACTTATTTTTTACAATTTAAAATATATCGCCTAAGGAAAGACACACTTCTTGTTAGAACACACTCTTAATTGGAAAAGATGTTAAAATAGGTTTCTCTCCGTCATTAACAGACAAAAGTTTCAACAAGGTCAAGTCCTGGGTCCTGCACTTGGGTCACAACAACCCCATGCAGCGCTACAGGCTTGGCAAAGAGTGGCTGGAAATCTGCCTGGCAGAAAAGAACCTGGGGTACTGGTTGACATCCAACTAAACGTGAGCCAGCAGTGTGCCCAGGTGGGCAAGAAGGCCAATGGCATCCTGGCTTGTATCAGGAATAGTGTGGCCAGCAGGAGTAGGGAAATGATCGTGCCCCGGTACTTGGCACTGGTGAGGCCGCACCTCAAATACTGCGTTCAGTTTTGAGTCCCTCACTACAAGAAGGACATTGAGGTGCTGGAGCACATCCAGAGAAGGGCAACAAAGCTGGTGAAGAGTCTGGAGGACAAGTCTTATGAGGAACTAGTGAGGCAACTGGGGTAGTTTAGCCTGGGAAAGAAGAGGCTGAGGGGAGACCTTATTGCTCTCTACAACTGTCTGAAAGGAGGTTGTAGTGAGGTGGGTGTTGGTTTCTTCTCCCAAGTAACTAGAGATAGGACAAGAAGAAATAGCCTCAAGTTGTGTCAGGGGAGGTTTAGATTGGATATTAGGACAATTTCTTTACAGAAAGATTGGTCAAACATCAGAACAGACTGCCCAAAGAGGTGGTGGAGTCGCCATCCCTGGAGGTGTTCAAAAAATGTCTAGACATGGCACTTTGGGACATGTTTTAGTAGGCATGGTAGTTTGGGTTGGTGGTTGGACTTGATGATCTTGGAGGTCTTTTCCAACCTTAATGATTCCATGATTTTATGAAAGTGTTTTATTGAGTTTTGAAGACACAAATATGATAATATGAAGTGTTCTGACACTAAAAGACAAAAAAGATACTAAACATACTGTGCAAAAGTGTTTTTTTCATCTAAGAATTAAATAATTATTTTTCCTGAATTCTATAGAAGCATCAATACAGATTTCTTGGAAAAAAAGGTTTCAAATAATAAAAAAAATCCTTTCCTAGAGAACATATTTTCTCTAATGTTAGCTTTTATTCAACTCACTTCAATTTTTTACCTTCTTTAAGTGGAGTCATTTAAGCTAATTTGTCTCCTTCTGTTACCACAAAGCCTGGATTCCTACTAAGTTAGAATAACTCTCATATTTTCATAGTGCTTGACAGAATCTTTGGAAATGTCTTGTTCCTGTTAAGCATTAATTGTAGAGATTAATGAGGATAGAAAGTCAAGTAAACAAAATGACATGTCAAAAAACTATTACATGTAAACTGCTAATTGATCCAGTTCTCTTCTGTTGTACTGTGATGGAAACTCTCCATGAAGATTTTAATTAGGGTGAAGTTGGATAATATGAATGCATTAATTGGCACTGTCAAAAGGAACTTCTCAAAATCACTGGCTCTGGAGCATCTCTGTACCTCCATCTCTGTGGATTGGACCAGGGACCTGGCAAAAAACAGGTACATTTCCAGCTAGGAAGGCATTTTCTAGTTAGTGAGCTTACCTGTGTCATCATAAAGAAAGGGACAAACACAGAGGACTGGAAAGTGAGATTACCATTCTTGGGAACAGTGAGCTTTCAGATCTTCTCAACTGTACCATGGAAGAGCATCTTTAGGATTTGAAATTAAAACAAAAGCAATTTTTTTCAACAGCTTAAATAAGACAACAGAAATAGTAATTTTTTTCAACAGTCATGATCTCTAAATAAGCATTGAAAATAACTACAGCAAGGGTATTTTATTTGAGTCTCTTTTTTATGTATTGTATTGTTCAAATATTTAAGAAATGAACTATCTAATAAAAAGTGTTACAATAATTTATCAGACATTTGATCAATATTAATTCTAAATTCACAAGATAAAATTTTTTTATGGGATCACGACTCGGGGGGAGGGGAATTATTTTCATCAGAGTTCCATGAATCATTAAGAGAGAGTTTGTCTTATTACAGTTTGTTATTCATGTCCAGATTCCATTTAATTTCACTTTTAACTGACTGTGGCAATTAGATAATTGATGTAATCTGGCAGGCTTTGGTAGATTACATTGGCGTGAGTCGGTAGTGGTACAGAATGTCAGTAGCCTATGAGCAAAGTTATGGATGTCAATGAGAGAAATAACAGAGTCAAAAATCTCCATACAAAAGACACAGGACATGGCTTCCTTTTTTTGCAGTTCATCAACTTTCTAATTAGGCTAAGTGATAATTTTGTAAATGTAGTTTTCAAGCATAATGAGAAATAAGACTTATGGACAAAACAGAATAGATCTTTCTGGCTAACACTACCAAAAATAATCATTGTTGCAATAAAGTTAGGATTTATTGTGGAACCACTCAACATACAAAGCTCAAGTAATCTCCATTATTTAATTAAAGAAGAGAATTGGACTTTATTTTCAGAAATGTAACTGAAAACGGAATTTTAAAATCAGTCGTCTGTGCTATAAAACCAAAGTGGCTACAGCAGACCATGTTTCAACATCTAATTCCTAATTATATATGTAGACTGACTGTTCAGCCAGTTTTGCTGGTATTTCAATACCTCATTTTGAGATATTTAGTACTTCAAAATGAAGAGACTTTTTTTTTACAGAAGCGTTGCTGGTTTTCTTTCAATTCAATTAAGCTAAGAAGATGGTTTTGCTAAAGGGAAGATGTCTGTCAGAGCTCATAGTAAGAAGTGTTGCGTTTGAAAATGCAGTGAGAGATGCTTACTAATTCTTTTACTTTCACTGAAATAAAGACACTGAGATCTGCTAGATGCCTGACTGTTTAGCCACAGCCCTTGATGGAATGAGTACAAAGCTCTCACTTTGAAAGAAAATTAATGCCAACTTAATATATGGAATGTTTCCAGATTCAGTCCAAATTGTAGAACCATTTGTGTGTGTGTGTGTGATTACAGACAAAAATATCCTCAGGGCTGGTATATTAATTATATATACTAAATATGTATATGCAGACCTTGTAAATTAGCTGGTCATAACAACCACATAGTTGAGTGATTGGATAAATAGCATAACCTATAGACTCTGAGAGTTCACCCCCATATAAGATAAGATTCTGTTTAATAAAAAAATTCTATAAGAACCCATTTTTATTTAATCCTTTCTCATTTAACAGAGTTAGCTGTTCAACAGAAAGTTCATTACTGCCGATTTAAAATACATAGCATTTGGTGGGTAGAGCCTGTACCTTTGAGAAGCTGTAAGATGGCACATTTCCAGAGGTTAACTGGAAGGTTGCTCACTGTCCTGTTGAGCAGTTTGAGGTCACTAAGTACTAGTAAAGGCCTCTGTTTCTAGTAAAATAATAAAATATTTAAAAATCCTGATCAACTGTTGTTCAACCTGGCAAGTGCTTTGAGGATCATAAATGCTTATGGTTTGTTTGGTTTCCTGACTAAAATTCGTTGTTTTACTATGTGTTACACAAGTGCTATTTAATGGTTAGTCCACAGAGAAGCAAACTAAATTAACATGCCAAATTCAAGTGGAAAATGTCTTTTTTTTTTTTTTTCTAGGTATGGCAATTGATAGCATTAATGTAATATTCTTCAGTACACACACTAAAGTGTAATACCTTGTAAAAATAGATGAATAAAAATGTATATTGTATTATTTAAATTGTTTGGGTTTTATACTCACAGCTTTTAGAAAAGTTTTGTAGCACAGAAGATGCTTTTTAGGAAGTCTGTGTTAGTTTCAAAATTCACATATCACTTCAATTATACAAGCATGAAGTTATTGAATGGTGGAGTTACTGCCTTCAGCAATGAGTAATCTCAGTTGCTGATAACACCCTCCCAACACGGACAGGTATGAGGGCTTCAAGGCAGAAAAGGTATTCAGTCTGTTTGGCTGCCAACTAATTTTCCTTTAAAATAAGATGATTTAAAGAAGATGTACAATCATACTGCACTTTGTACATTAACAAACAAATCCCAAGGAAGGGAAAGCTTATATAAATAGCAGATTATACTGTATAGTAATGTGCAGAGATTGCCATCTCAGAGGATATGGACATTACAAATAGACTTCTTGGGTTGTTTTTCTTTCCAAAAATATTTTTGTTGATCTTTCTTTAATCTTAGAATCCCACTCAAGCTTCTACTAAAATAAGTTAGTTAGTACCCACTACACTGCGAGACATTATTCAAAGCTCATTATATACAAAAACCTGAAACAGCTCTTCCTTTCTTCACATCTGAAAACAGAAAAAAGACTGCTAGTTTGTATCTATTTGTTTACAAACTCATTTATATTTTAGAAAATATATTTCTTCTGCCACTTTAGCTAAATTTTTATACTATGATCTAACTACAGAATATTACAAAACCTAGACCCAAATATGAAATGTCATTGAGCTTTTTACGTGTATGCTTCTTTTTTTATTTATTGCCAGAAATTCTTTGTGAATTTACTCTTTCAAGGTGACTCACAAGGGACTGCTGGACACGATATTTTGCAGCTTACATGACACTAACGTAAATCTGAAGCCAGAAGATGGTGGCCACTCATTACTCTTGTGATTCTAAGCTGTTTTACCTAGGTGAGATTTGAGGCCTAAGTGGTTGAGACATTAGATATTCCAAAAAGCTATCCTCACAATGTTGATTTATTTTTTTGTAGTAGATATAGCAAATTAAAACAAATAGGGAAGTCAGGTAGCTTTTGAAACATGTAATGTAAAAAAAGAAAAGTCAGTCCTTCTCAAAGAAACAGAAAATAACGTACTAGAAATTAGAAATTTTTGTGTTATTTTTGAAATATTACCTAGTAATAGTGTCACAAGTAAAACAATACCATGCTATTTGCGGTTTGGGACTTTTAATTGTTTTACCATCCATTCAAAATATTCACAGCTTGATATAGTTCTACGGTTTGTTAAGGACCTTGAAGTGTGATCTCTCTCTTCCTCTCCTTATTTAAAAGATCAAATTTGTTCTCAAAAAGCAGCTGGTGAATTATCAATAATTTTCTTCATGTGTTTGAAAGTGATTGAATCAGCATAATCACATGCTACAAATGAACAGGTGTTAGAAACATGGCTTCAGACATCTCAGAAAAAGATCAAACCAGGCTGAATAAGCTCAGCTACAAAAAGTAACCTTTTGGCATTCCATCAGTTTTAAAATACTGGGATGCTCTGAAAATTATTTTATGCAAAGCATGAAGAATTGGTTACCCTCAATTAAGCTCTTTATAAATCTCCCTGCAGCATACAGTATTCACAGAAGACGGGGGGGTTTATCCCAATTATCCACAGTCTTGAGAAACAGTGCTGAGATAAAATTCAAGTTATGTGATTTATGAAAACACTTTTTGAGTCATTTGCTGTATCTCTATGCCTTTGTTTTAAACCAAACCTAGTATTACTGTAATTTTGGAATAATTTTACAAGCTGTCTTTGGAGCTTATTTCCTCTTATTTTTTAACAGTCAGGTTACAAGATAATACTACTTGGTTTCTTCTCTCCCTCAAAAGCAAAGTTCAGTGTTCCTCTGAAGTCACACTTCACTGATCTGAGCAGCAGCTGTTGGAGTATGAGATTTGTAGCGGGTGTTATCACAGCAGTACAGACAGTGACTTAAACTGACCTTTTTGTCAACAGTATTAAGATTTTTACATAATACATTTACAAAACACCTAAGAATTAGAGGAAAGAGTGGAAGCAAAATGTGTCTATTTTACTCCACGAGCAAAGCTGTATCTCTATAAACTTTCTCACTTGAGGCAATGTGACGAATAGGGCACATAAACAGATGCTATTCACATGCTCTCTGGGATAAACTCTAGACCATTTCTGTGGTGGTAGTTATCCCGGATGCACCAGTAAAAAGACTTTTTCAACTACCCTGATCAGTTCTCATTTCCTAGGTAAGTCAGGTCAAAAATACATTTCTTTTTTTGCCTAATACAAGGATACTTATCTGTGCATTCATTCCAGTGTGTGACGCCAACAGGTATGTGACAGATATTAGCATATACTACTTTTGATTGGACACAGTGGATATATATGTGTATGTTTATGACAAATATATTTAATTCTACTGCTTTCATTGCTTCTAGCATAAATTTGTATAAAGCAAGTGCTGTCTTCTGTTGTAATTTCTGCTACCCAACAATCAAGTTCTTGATTTATTTTATTAATTTCCCTATGCACTTTCCCACTTAAATTCCATAACTTCTTATCTTGCCTGAAATCCAGGTTCAAATGGGGACAAGTCATATCTATTCACCACAAAACTATTCCAACCTCCCATAAAGTGCACCTGTGTAAAAAACTAGTCTGTCTTGGAAACCTGGATTTAACAGTGCAGAAATAAAATTACCTGACTTAAGTCACAGTAACCGTTAAACTCATGTTTCCACATGACCAGGATACCTTTAAGATTCTATGTGATACACAAAACAGCACAATACCATTGACTTGATGCAGGAAACTGATACCTCAGTTTAGGATATGTATAGGACAGGCTGTTTTGTTCTTAAATATTTCTTTGGACCTCTACCCTTGTCTCTCCAGCTGATTTTGGTATTGCTGAGAAATAGTTTGTGGTTTTCTATGTTCAAGATTGATGTGTCAAACATTCGACTTCTTAATTTCAGGAAACTTTTCTGTCTGGGTAAATACTACCTCAGCGACCAGTCTGGGCCTGAGAAACCTACACCAGTGTGAGCAGCAGTACAACTGGTTTCCAGATACTGTCTCAATACTCAGTGTGATGAGGTATAGACTCCAAGAAAGTTGTGGGGTTTATGTTCCATTGTGAGACCTGTATAATTCTTAAAGGCTGTAACATTTTTGGGAGTAGGGTGAGGTTCAGAAGCTTATTTTATTTTTTAGAGACTTTATGCTCTGAGTTTTGTCAAAAAGTGGAACTAACTTAGGTTTTGCTCATTTATTGGAGGGATTCTAGACAGGGCTTTGTTACACAGGGCTTTGTTACACCCTAGGTGTTCGGCCCTGATGGCTTTTATATTTTTAGTTTATTCTGTAAACAGAAATATGAAAATTCCAAGGAAGTTGAAAATGCAAACATTTCTATCTTCTTTAAGAGAAACTGTAACAGAAGAAAAAACTGTCATTACTTCAAATAAGAAAGAAAAAGTGTGTTTTCAGGGGGTTTTTTTTGTGAAAATTATTTTGTTTGTCCTGTTTACATTTGTAGCCTTATACTACAGACCCAAAATATTTGCTATTGGTTTCCTAATGTCATATTAGTCAATTTGAGAAATTTGTCTAAACCATGACCAAGGAAGTACATATGATTTTTGGAGAAAATTCCTGAAACAGTCTTGTACATAATGTAGAGAAGCACAGTCATTTTCTCCTGACCTTTCCCTGCCAGGGAGGGACAGTGTGATTTATAATACTTTCCCATCTTGAATATTCTAGTAACTCGAAATGTTCATACCTGGAACAAATGTATTCTTTCTCTTTTTCTCCTCAGAGGCATTCCAGATTAATTTCCAATGCTCCCACACCATGACATCTGCAAATCCAAATCCCATGCCACCAATTGGGTGCTTCAGTCCTTTGTTCCAGAACCATGTATTCCAGAAACAATCTGCCCATGTACTAATCAGCTCTATATAGGGTACGAGATCCTAGAACACAAGAGACAGACAACAAGAAAAAGGAAAAGGACCTGGGGGTACTGGCTGACATCCGACTAAATGTGAGCCAGCAGTGTGCCCAGGTGGGCAAGAAGGCCAATGGCATCCTGGCTTGTATCAGGAATAGTGTGGCCAGCAGGAGGAGGGATCATGACCCTGTACTTGGCACTGGTGAGGCTGCACCTCAAATACTGTGTCCAGTTTTGGGCCCCTCACTACAAGAAAGACATTGTGTTGCTGGAGCATGTCCAGAGGAGGGCAACAAAGCTCGTGAGGGATCTGGAGGAGAAGTCTTATGAGGAGCATCTGAAGGAACTGGGTTGTTTAGTCTGGAGAAGAGGAGGCTGAGGGGAGACCTGATCGCCCTCTACAGTTACCTGAAAGGCGGGTGTAGCCAGGTCGGTGGTGTTCTCTTATCCCCAGTAACCGGCAATATGACGAGGGGAAATGGCCTCAAGTTGCACTAGGGCAGGTTTAAGTTAGATATTAGGAAAATTTTTTTCATTAAAGGGTTGTTAAGCATTGGAACGGGCTGCCTGGGGAAGTGGTTGAGTGCCCATCCCTGGAGGTATTTAAAAGACGGGTAGACGAAGTGCTTAGGGACATGGTTTAGTGGTGGGATGGCAGTGTTAGGTTAATGGTTGGACTTGATGATCTTAAAGGTCTTTTCCAACCTAAACGATTCTATGATTCTAAGAATATCTCCTGTGTAATCCCATGCTCTTTCACTGTGAGCAATCTCCAGCAGAAGCTCCTTCTTCTCTACATGGTCGAAAGCACATAGGTAAATCTATCATAAGAAAGCATATACGAGCATAGAAGAATATATAAAAGTTTGCAATGACAGAAAGAACACCTGTATTGTCTAGCATCCTATCTCCATTGCAGCTATTAGTGAAATTTTAGATATGAATGTGAGTAAAGCATACAGTGATACTTTCCCAGAATACTTTCCAAGACTGCAGCAGTTTATGATGCAGTGTGCATACCTTGGGTAGAGTTAATGACTTTGTTTTCTAGAAGTCTTTGATGGATTTTGTTCTATGAATATGTTCAGCTGTTTCTGAACTTATACAAACTTTAACAATTTGTCTTTTGATAAATAGTTTTTTATTTTCTTATAAGTTGTATGAGGAAGAAATACTTCCTTTATATCTCCTCTGCCCTTAAAGTTTTGTTCTGTCTTGAGACCTGATATGATATTGCCCCACTGTGTGGTTAAAATGTATTCAGTCAGAGTTGTTCAGAATAACTGAGAGTCCATTGAACAGATTAATTCAAGACAAACAAATAAAAAAATACATAGAAATTATGGCTGTATACGAAATGTTTAATGTGTTAAGAATTCCTTACATTTCGAAGACAGGTAAATGTTGAACAAGAGACCCATATGATAAAATTGTCTAAATTAATTTAAATTTATCAACTTTACTTAACTGATATTATTCAGTATAACACCTGTATACCCCAAATTATTCCAAAACATTCTATGAATCTGAATGTATTCCTTTCATGGAAGGATAAAGCCAAACTACTTTGATTATATACAGTTAAACTGGAGCTAGTTCAGTCATCTATATGGACATCACAGTGAAAAGCATCCATATTATTAAATACTGAAATCATCCCAGTTGTAGTCATTCACTTATTTTTTTAAAAAACAAGCCACCCACAAACACACACAAAACCCCCAAACCAACCAACCAATCGAACAAAAAAAAAAAACAAAAAAACATGAAAACAGGAAGGGAGCTCCTGTTATAGTAACTAGCGTGTGAGAGAAGTTGAGCATTCCTCTGCTTTTAACAGATAGAGTAATATTTTCTCTACCTCCTTTATTATTTCTTTTCTGTTCATTAATTATTGATGCATGAAGAACAACAATCCTATGACTGTTGAACTATTCCCTCCAAAGAAAACCCCTCTTAAATTCACCCAGTTCTCCTGAATATACTGTTTGTGCCTGTTTTTATAACAGCCTAAGGGAACTCTTCAGTATTTGCTTCAGCCAACTGAGCCATATTTTGCCTTAATATTTATATTATTTATTTTTCTTCAACAGTACACAGTGTGTCATACTTCAAAGACAGCCAGCATACAGAAACAGTCTCCTGAAGATGAAATCTAGGATAAAAGTAGTCCAAAATCACCTTGTTCCATGAATATACACATATACTATTTCAAATATCATATGCATTTTCAGTCTTAATTATTTTTTAATTTCTCTCTCAGTTCACCCCTGATCCTGTCTTTAATATCCAACCTGCCTCACAGCTGGTGTCCTACTGGTGGAGCTGTTGTGAGCAGATACTAAGAAAGTGGTTTCCTGGAAAAAGAACTATGATACAGTATGTAAAAGATTTTAAAACTTTTCTGTTCCCACTTACTTCCAGACAGCAGTTTCATATCTTTTCAGAAAAACAGAATAGCTGACACTTTTTTATGATTAATAGTAACACTCTTAAAAATGTTGAAGTACAGCTATTCCTTCTCCCCACCCCACAAGCTGTTTATCACTTCTATTGTTATATGAAGCATAATTTAGTTTATATCAACGCACTTTACAAGTACACAAAAGATGTGTTAACACATGTTCAAGGTGCACATTTTCTTATTTTTCAGTAAGAGTGCCACTACAGAGCAAAACATCTGCTTAGACTTGAACAAAATAACCGCACTAAAACACACTTCTAGAGATTATAATTTACATCTGTGTGGCAGTGTTCTGGTCATGATAGATGCACCCAGCTCAAAGTAGATTCAGGGGAAACAGATAACACCACAATAGCCAAGGGCTATTGTGCAATGCGCACACCTAACCACAGTGCTGGTCAATGTCTAACTCAAGCCAGAAGCCATTGGAAAAAACATCTGCTGTTGGTATGTAAATGTGACTACGAGTCAATCATCTGACCCCCATAAATACTGAGCAGTCCAAGAGCCCTTTGAGCTCTCCTACACAGCAGTGGGCTGCACGCCAGGATCTCCCCTTGAGCAGGGATGCCTCTCATTTACTCCTTGAGGTTGAAAGATTCCTTACCACAACAGATTCTCGGTAAGTGGCTAATTGCATGCTAAACTTTGAAACGCTACCTAAGTGATATAAAGGATTGATTGCACATATATAATCCTTTAGACATAAACCAGTGACCCAAGTCTGAGACTAGGATTTGATCCAGCCACACCTAGACTTCTCTCTGAGGAAGGAGTTTAGAAAGCAAGGGGATCTTTTCTGAACCTCATGATTCAATGGGAGGGTCTCCCTGACAGTTTTGTCTGACCCTGTCCTCTGTGCAGTAAATAACCGAGTGTACCTTGCCATTGAACCTTATAAACCACTGTTACATTTACCATTGAGCTTTGTTAACTCACTGTTTTATATCAATAAACTATATTTTTGCTTCTCTTTCACTCCATCCACAACAATCCTCCACTGGATTTATTTAGCTCACTCTTTAATTACAGCTAATTCCAAATACATCTGTTAAGGCTTTGTAGAAGCTTGATGAAGGAAATTCAGAAATACATATTTCTTCACCCTGAACTCACCGCCCAGGAACAAGGAATTACCATACACATATAAAAGAGACTTTCTTTCTTTTCTCTGTATAGTGGCCTGATAATCTTCCTGAGACAGAAACACTGCATTTCTGGAAGATTCTTGAAACATTTTCTAGTTTTGTACATGTATTTATAAACTGAAAATCAGGTTTACTAATTGTAACAAAGTGTTTCTTGAATTTGCATATTGATGTACAGTAAGATTAACCTAGAACAATGT
Source organism: Egretta garzetta (assembly GCF_000687185.1). Lineage (NCBI taxonomy): Eukaryota > Metazoa > Chordata > Aves > Pelecaniformes > Ardeidae > Egretta > Egretta garzetta. Next base: position 2,209,021 of record NW_009260269.1, on the reverse strand, counting down.
TCTGGTTTTCCAAGTCACCCATAAAACCCATTTAAAAATAAAGAACAGGATCAGAAAAAGTCATCTAACCATATCCATGTCCAGACAGATCCTTTAAATCATTTTCTCAAAGTAATTTTCTAATCAGACTTCCAAACCATTCACTGGCACCTACCAATGGGGAGGCACTACTTTGTCAAACATTGTTTCAGTGTGCATGTAAATAACGCAATTTAAATTGGCATGCCTAGGAACAAATAATTTTTTGCTTTTGTATATGCTACCACTGTATGCATCATTGGTTATGCAAAAAGTAGATGAACAAATAATTATATTCTGAAAATTACACATTCTATATTGCATATGCTGACACTATATTTTGAAAGGTTTGTCTTTATGTTAAATTAATTTTTTTTCTCTTTAAATGTGCATTTCACTTGTAGATATTTTTTTCTTTTTCATTTTAGTTAATGTCTTTTATATTTTTCAATTAAATCTTTATTTTTGCATCAGTGACTTTTCATTGATTGGGAGGAGCTAAAGACTTTTTTTTTTTCCTCTTTTTTCTAGCAGAGCCCAATTTACATTTCTTTTGGCTCATGTTACTTTGAATTCTTCAAAGACAAAGAAGGATCTCTCAATTTAGCAGCACAGACAGGATTCTGAAGCACTGTCATCCTAGAGAAAGTCTTCAATATAAGAATTCCGTTTACTGTACACAATCTTTTCTTTATCTGATTATCCTAAAGTCCTTCCAAGAATTCATTATTATATGTAAAGTATAAGCTAACTAGTAGTATTTTCCACATATGAAGATGAATAATTTTTGGTCAGAGAAACTAAGTAACATCAGTAACAGAATGTCAGCATCAGAGCTGAGAATCATATAATGTGAGCAACAGCAAAACATCTGCTTCTCCAGTCACCCACTGAAGACCACATTTTTATGTTCATTAATCCTATTTTCTAGTTTTCATTGTTGTTTTTTTTTAATAACCAAGACCTGTATAATCTCACATATATTAGAGTTTTGACTGGATCTTTCTCCAAATTATTAACATGGGCAAAACAAATTGGCAGTGACACATATGTATATTTCCTTCCAATTTTTGCAAACTCTAGATAGCATCTATTTCTGTATTAAATGGAATTGATTTCTAGTCTTTCAAAATTCTTTCTTAGTTTTTTGAGCAACCCATTTTATTCACCAGTCTTCCTTAGAGTACACAGTGTACTTAAGAAACACATAGTGTGTCTGTGTGTGTGTGTGTTTCTAAAGAGATAGAGCCAGTGTTTTTCAATTTTTGGCATCTGCCATCTTAATGCCTACTGATCAAACCAATGCATAAATTTAACTTGTAATTTTTTTTTATTTATTCCTGTCTCTGACTATTAATTTATTTAGGGGAAAAAAAAAAAAAAAAAACAAAAAAACAAACATTAATAGCTTTCCAAAGGCCACTTTCTTCAAACAGTGTACCAAGTCTTTCAAGCATCACAATGGCAAGACATTGTCTTGTCTTGTTTCTCATTACTGATGGAAAAATTGTGGTTGGTTACACTCTATCAGTTTTTAATCTTGTTCTCAGAATCATTAGAACTTCCTTAGAGAGGTAATATGGATAGTCTGTACACTGTATGGTTAGGTCAGTCGTATAGGTGTGTGATTAATACTACTTCACCAGTTGCTCTCACTGTCAAGCAGTTCCTCCAGAGCATCTAAAATATTTCTAGAAATGAATTACAAGTGCAGAAAATTCTAAGTCAATTGTGACAACATTTCTGGGTAGAAAAAGAAGAAATATTGGAAAAAATAAAAACACACCACTAGAGTACTTCTAAGTGTCAACTTCCCTGCCTGATGTGCTTAAAATTCTGTTGCTGAACTAAATCACCATTGTATCCTGTTTTCAAAACAGTTAGGACTCTAAATTTTAGAATGTGCTGCACTTAAGCCAACTGCCAAATGAAAATTGTTTATCTTTTAATAGAAAGGTGATGTATACAGTAGAAGATTTTTTTCCAAATGCAGAATTGATTAACTTTTCATTAAAAAGCATCATTAAATAATAGAAATTATTTTTTTCACAATCACGTGATTTCTTTAACTTCAAGAAATAATAGGTTTACATAAAATAGCTAGTGTATTTCTGTTATTTCTTCTCTAGTAATAAGAGTGTGTTGTAAATGCATTTATCCATGCATGACTGCTAAAATAAAAAACACAAATAAGGTCATGGAGATTGGTTTTGGTATGCTTCACCAAAACTCTTGGGCATCCCTTGAAGGATTCTTAAATCATATATGAAAAGTCAATCAGCAACTGATGTGCAGGCTGTGGGTCCCAGATAGTCAAACAGGTAACTCCTAGTACATCACAAAACTAATAAGGAAAAGAGTTGTGAAATAAAACCTGAGTGTACTACTGTTGTCTATTTTAGACTGATTTTGAAACAAAATCAATTTTGATAGGACATAGTGTTGTTAACTTGTATGAATTGAACTGGTTTTAGATGCTTTGAATCTGTTGCTTTTTTGGGGGGAATTAGATTTTGAGCTGACCTTTGCTTCACAATGGCAAAGACAAAGGATAAGCAAGCAATAGGTCACATTCAAGACTCAGGTGAGAAAACTAACTTTTTTTGTGCAATCTACTATACATTTTTTTTTGGTGCAATCTGCTATGGTAACTCAAATTTCAATTTGCAGCTAAAGTTGGAGACATTCCCTAGACTAAAACCTCCAGAGAAATCTGGTACAGGGAAGATTTTGTTTTGTTTTGTTGTTTTTGTGTTGTCAAAATTTAAAACTAGACATATATGGGACAGACAAGTAGATGTGATGACTGAACTCAGAGAGACAGCAATGATTAGTGAAGACTACCTTTCCAGTAATCAGAACTCCCAAGTCTCTACATGAAAGAAAGAGATGAAGTTATGGTAAGACTGCATATATTGTTGTCATGAAAACTGTCACCAAAGCTGAGTCAGGGAACATATAAAGTCAAGAATAAAAACAAAGAAGGAAAGCTAAGGATGAATATTTGAGTTCTCAGTACAAAACAAGAATCAGGGAGAAAGAATCAAATGAAAAAAAATTGTTCTGAAGAAAAGAAGGATTAGGAATTGAAAAGAGATGGAGGGATGGGAAAGGAAACAGTAGGGAATTCCCAAAGAACTTATGTTAAACTGAAAGAATTACAGAAACTAAATTACATTCAACTGTACCAAAACAGCACCATCTCCCTTGGAGGGATACTGGTGTTAGTAAATCACATTGAGGTGGAAAGAATATTAGTGAACCAAAATTAATACCTATGCTTTTTGTCTAATGCCTCCCTGAATATAGAAATTAATATCTTCTCCTTATGGAAGGGAAGTGTTTCTGCTTCAGATTCTTTGACAAATGATAATAACTAAAAGATTTCATTAGAAAGGACTTTGACTACAAAGTTAAAATATAAATATTTGAAAAGCCAATCTCCATTTTTGCTATATCCATTCAAAGATAGAATCATATATTTCTGATATGACAAAAAAAAAAAAAAAAAAAAAGACTAACAGTAACTGGGGTAGTACAGAGTGTTTAGTACCTAAACTATTCTCTCTGCATATTATCAGAATAGATATTCTGTTATAACAGCTTTCAGTGCTGTGAATTCTGATAGATGCACACTTTCTACCTTTACTTTCAGTTAATTAAATCTTCAAATATTGTTTACTGTATTCTTCAGTCATAGGAGGAATTCTTGAAAATGTGCCATTTTTCAGGGAGACATCCTAGTGTGATGAAGAGAAAAAAAATAAAATCTCAAGTTACAGATCTCAAACTCATTTGGGTTTTGGACCATGAAGGCTATTGTTTGCCATCATAAATTCTGTATTGATCAATGATTATAGAATGACAAGTGACTCTCAGAACACAGTAAGGGTCTACTGGATGTGCCTATAGTGTTTTGCTCAGGGCAACCCTGAGGCAGCCTTCAGGGTAAGTTTTCAATACTGCAAGGTTATGCATGTGGCTTCAGGTGGAGTCAGCAACTCACTGAACCTTGTCCAACTGTCCCTAGCTCGTTATCATAATTTTAGCATGATTCACAGGCTACTACTTTAATGGAGAGATGTGAGGTGTACCAAAACCTAGATAGCAAGACATTTTATAACAGACTTTCTGATAACTTTTCCACAAATTCTATTCATGATCCAGCTGGAAATGTCATACATTCAGTTTAAGCAACAGTGGGCTGCAATTCAGCCCAAAATATATCAGCAAAAGCTGATATATTACATGGGATTTAAGTAGTGAATAGGCCTTGTGCTAAATCTCCATATATGAATAAATTTCACTGAATGAGGACTAAAAAGACTTATTTGTAAGAGAAAATAAGCTGATATACAGCTCTTTTCTTGGTTGATAAATTATTTGCCAGTCAATACCAATTTCTTTTTAGCATATCTGCTTTTTTTCTGCTACAGACTTCATGATAAACAGTTTGTTTGGTATGTTTACTGCTTATGTTGAGACACTGGCAATCCTTGTCACAGGGTATTATTTCCTCTGCACGGCTGGGTGAGTGAAATATGCTAAATTACAGAATAACACAAAACCAATAATGAGCAAATAGCAAATAGTACTGATTTTCGTTAAATACTTATTTCTGCAAGAATGACTGAAAATTTCAGAACCAAAAAACGTCTATTGAATTTTTTTGGCCAAGTTTCAACTAATAAGTCATAACCAATAACATAGCTGCAGAGACTGCAAAGCATTTTGTTTTTATTGAGAGAATAAATTTATACATTTTTTTGCTATCTATCTCCTTTATTTTTTAAGTCACCTTTTAATGCCAGTTTAATTTAAAAACTAGAACAGGGAAAAATTTTAGGGAAAATAGCTTTTATTTAACAATTAAAAAAAAAGGGATCCCTGGGTTTTGTTCCTAATATTGGAACAGTTTTTATGGATGAGAGAGTTCTTAAACTGATTAGAAAGCTTCAACGATCAGTGATCAACTTTAGCTGAATGAAGCATTGAAGAATGATTCAAAGAAACTTGTGTCTCTAAAGGCTGTTAACTTTCCATAACAGACCAAACAAAATGGTGCCATAAGTTCCCATATGCATACACATTACCCACAGAGAAATACTTTTTTGATTCATTCAAGGAAGGAAAAACTTCTTTTTTAAAATAAGTTTACTGCCATACCTCCTTCAGTATGAATACATGTGTACAAAAAGCAGAGCTCAGAGCTCTTCTGATACTGCACATTATCCTGGGTTAAAGAAAAATAGTTATTTTCCTGTGGTGACACATCAGGTTCCCCAAGCCCAACTTAGCTTAAAAAGAACATCCTGTGTTTTATTGACCCATACATAGAATGTATTCACATTATATATTTAAAATTTATATCTAAAAATACAGCAGGTCACACAGGTCAATAACAGCAACGTATCATTGAAAAAAATAATCACTGTTTATACATGTAATAGTAGTGGTACATGTTGACACATTATATTCACAGCTGTCTTTCATTCAGCAATTATCAAAAACCGTGATTTATATAGAAATGTAGTTATTTCTCAAAAATTACTGATACCAGTTACAGACTATCTAGAAGAGTGATTTAAACTACCACTATAACATTTTGTCATAATAATATGTAATCTGCAATACAAGAAGATGGACCACCTGACCACTAGAGCAGATTATTTTCCTTTTACGTGTTTTCCACTTAAAGCCAAAGAGGACCATAGAGATTTAGGACCAGAATTCCATGCGTATCAAATCTCCTTTTTACTACTTTGAACTCTGACATCTACAGTGTACCATGAGGGGTAAAGATTACATGTAAAATTACTTTCATGGCTTCTTACACCATGACAGTAAAGCACAGCAGGTATTCAGTAAAAAGAGCCAGACTGAGATTATCAGAATCTTTATGAAGAAGGGCCAAAACCTCTTAGTCAGATAAGGAATGCAAGTAAAGACACAACAGAGATAGTGAGAAAAGACAGAAAAATAGTGCTGTCTTCTGGCTGTGCATTTGGGGTAGAAACAGAATGTCTTGCCAAGCTGTTTGTCCCTACCTTTCTTCAACTTTGTTAACACCTGACCAAGGCCCTTCTGACTTGTGAGTGCACTTGGATTGCCTAGATACTTGGTAACTATTGTCCTAGATATTATTAATTACAAAAAAAAAAAAAAAAAAGATAGAAGTTGTGGATAATTATTATATGTGCGAAGTATTGTTTGTGAAATAGTCCCAGATACAGCTCAGCAGTATGTGTTCATAGCCAGGTTCTTGCCAAATATGATAGGTCTAATCTTTAGGATGTGGTTGGAATGTTCCAATCCTCTACACAACTGATTAGTAATCATTACTGTATTTTATTAAAGGCTCCTAGGAGATAAATCTAGTGCTATTTGAGTTTTGTGACTGTGATTTGGGTCTTTGAAAAGTAGGGAAGAAGCTTCTAAATAGAATGGCAAATACCTGCAGTAGAATACATATTGAAATATACTACAATTGTAATAATATTTTTTAAGATTCCCTTGAGCAGGAGGATGAGCAATAAAAACATTTAACATTCTTCTGTCATTGTACTAGACTGGTGATATTGTAAGTCAACTCTTTTTTAAAGTATGTGAACGGTACCTTCCCTCTTAGGCGTTGTAGCACAATATGAAGGTACTTTAATATACTGTAAAACAGGTTTCAGTCATCATGAAGAGAGATGTTGTTAGGAGTATAAGTGATTAGTATTTTGCTTTTAAGGCAATAAGTAGGATGCCTGCAGTCCTTCAAGACACACCTATAATAGTGTATGATAAGTATATGTAGATTAGGACATGTTCAAGTATGGCATCAGAAGACATATGACATGGACTGAACACGTTACTGATAATGACTGGCATTTGAGTACGTACAGTAAATGAATGAAGTAAAAACCAGATTAAAATACATGCTAGATACCTGTAATGAACCTGATCACTGTACATTGAGGAGTTAACGATCCAGAGAAGCATTAACCTGAGTAGGAACATGCCTGTGCTGTGCTACATGTATAGCTGTGCCATCAGGCCTGCGTTGTGCTGTGTCTATCCCTTGGCTGCAGGATAAACTTAGCCCACCCATGGTAACAGAGGAGCCGATAGGCAGCTCCCACTCATTTCTGGCAACTACGACACCTGCATGACCTTCCCTTTATCTAAAAGGGTGGCAACAAATTCTCACATGAACATATTTTGTTTCACAGTAGAAATTATGTTTTCTTTTAAGAAAATCTTGTAAGTGCTCAAAAGATCAAGATGGGGTAACTTTTCCATGGATGAGATCTACACAGTACACAACACCTCGATCAGAGACCCATTCAACACCTCACGACTTGGGCTTCCTGGCATCTGAAGAGATGTAACACTATCATAGTCTCTTTCATTGTAACATTAACTATAGCTGATAACTATGGTTATAATATATAATAACTATATTAGTTCTGGTGTTAACAAAGTTAATAAATGGCATTTTAAGCAACACTTTATGGAATCCAAGTCCCTTTCTTACAGGAATTGTAATCAGCCAGGACCTCCTCGTGCCAAACAATACCTCATAGATGGAAACAAGCAGTAGGAAAAATAAAGATACAGTTTAAACTTATATAGAAACAGCAACAGCTTGGATTTTGGAGTTCTGAATAAAAAATTAAGTGATAAAGTTAATTTTTTTCTGAGTCTGTGGCATAGTTGGATGAATTCCTGTCTGAAGAAAGAAATAAAATATTTGAGTAGTCAATCTTAACATTGGCCAGGAAGCAAACTGCAACCCTACAACACCAAAATGAGAAAGAAACATAAAAATCCAGATACCATAAGAAAGAATAAGACAATTTACCCAATCATATAAGAAAGCGAGGATTTAGAATATAGATAATTATGGGGAGAGGATTTTATATTGCATAAATAAATGAACGGGTTGAAATAACAGCTATGAGGTAGGGATACACTGCTGGAGTGTGGATGCAGAAAGAGAAGTAGATAAAAGCTCTGAAGCACTGTAATTGCTCTTTTCCATTTTTTTCTTGGATATATACTGTGTATGAAGGGTGTCCTGAGGTCTTTAAAATTGAAAATTGGATCAGTGGAATGGGGAGAAAGGAGAGAGACATACACAGAAAAGAAAATTATTACCTTGCGTAATAATTTAAGCCAAATTGTTGAAACCCTTATTGATGTTTCAGAAGAAGGTTGTCCAGGAAAGATCCCTAGGCAATAAATTATGGGATGATAAGGCTAATTTCAGCACAGAGTAAGTGACGAATATAGTCAAACTCATATTATTATCTACGATCAAGTTACATGTCATAAAAAATTAAATTGGCAGCATAAAACTGGAAAGAGAATTAGAGTGATCAGAACTAAATATATGTCAGTAGCAGAATACTTCAGCATGTGTTTTGTGGGCAAATGCATATGTCCAGCATATAATCCCGAAATGGATGTTTATTATAGTAATGAAAACTGTCATGAAAAACATACAAGGATCACAGACTAGATGAGAATTGGATTCCAACAAGCCAGAAGGAGATCACTACTGGGAACGAAATTGAGGCAGCGGGAGATTCTGTCAGATAAAGACCAATGCTGATGAAGGACTTGGAGCACCTTGAACTGACATTTAATCAGGATCATATTTTTTCTACTTTCTATGCTGTAACTTCAAGAAATTCAATCAGCCTGTTCTAGCCTGGGAAAGAAATCTTAAGCCTAAGCACAGATTTCTTGTAGTTAACTCCAGTTTTTCTTCTTAGCCTACATACATTGCTGGAATCACATTTTAAGCATAAGTATTTACTTAAGTCAGTATAATTTGGCTTTAATACAGCAACAAAATCATTAAAGATCTTAACTGAAGAAATAACTTGAAATAAACCTAAGCAGCTTTCAGCTATCTAAACATAGGCATCTAGTGTTCTTTTAGGCTCTGTTGAATGTCTTGCCAGGGCTGCAGCTGCAGCTTCAGAAGGGCGCAGGTCTCCCATGAAGACTTTTGCATATGCCAGCAGATGCCACATGATAGCCTAGACCATTTTGAAATGGTATATCTGTGTTCAGACAAGTTAATCCTTCCTATCTGATTTTCATGACTAGAAAATTCTGAATAAAGAAAACAGTTGTGAAAATCATACTTTTTTGTGTGTGATTTATAAAGAGCGTGAATATTTTGTTGCTAATCAGTGATTTTGTTGAGCACTGCTGAAATCACTAATATAAGCACAGAATAGTGAAAAGCCTATGAGGCGGAGTAACTTGTCCCATTCTTGGTTTTGTTATGATGCTGAACATGCAGGAATAAAACCCTTTAACTTCAAACAATCTGCTTTCCCACTTGCTATTAAAAAATGAAAAATGATTCAGTGTTCAGCTAAGATTTATTGAGATGCTAACCCCAAAGTCAAATCAACCATGGAAAGAATTCATACATACATAATGGGGTTAAAATCCTCAGTGCTGTGGCCTTACAAATACATTTTATTGCTTGATGTTAGAAAACAAACCCTATAGGGCCTTTGTGCACGTTAGAGAAAAAGATTTTGAGAAACTGCTTAAGTGACAGGGAAATAAAGTGGAAAGTGGAGAGAAGGAGAGGAGAGAAGGAAAGGTGAGGTCACATAATATTACTCATTCTTTTTCGCAGAGGAAATAAGCTAGCTTGCATAGCAAGGGGCAGATACTGGATGAGGAGAATGAGGACAACTTGAAGGAGAGAAAGTATTAAAATAAAAGCTAGGATCAAAAAAGTAAGAATTAAGTGGAGGAAATGAAGTGGTTCGTGCATATTCTTGTACTTATTCCCCAGAGGGATGGAGAAAAAGCAGTATTATTGATGTGGATGTGGCCATGTGGATGTACTCTGAAGCAAGAGAATAGGACAAAGAACCAAGGGTGCAGAAGAAAAAAAGCCAGAAGAATCAGTCATGCTCTGTGATAGATGGTAGAGCTGTTTGATTTGTTTGTCTACAGTTTACCTTATGGCACTACTCCACTCTGATGGCAGCAGAAGGTCACTTCTTTCCCAGAAAACCACTGTAAATGGTCATCTTTGGAGAAACTTCAGAAGCAACCAGAAAGAGGGGCAGCAATGAGGGATACTGGCAGCATAGGTGCAAAGACTAAAGCATTTTGGATCTATTGATTAATTCTTTTTAAAAAAGGCAGGGAAA
>NW_009260269.1:2193158-2198579 GCF_000687185.1 Egretta garzetta | reverse complement strand
GGAAAGAGAACAGTTTTACTATAAGGTCCTAGACAAATTGAGGTCCCATCATACCATATCATAACCGGAAGGGGAAATGAGTTCAAGAATAATGCTGAAAGGGCTGAGAAGAGACATAATTAATGCAGATAGATTAGAAACCCACTGAGAGCGCTGGCAGACCAGCATTTGATTTTGAAGGGAGATGAAAGAAAAAGCAGTGCCAGCTTGGCACTGCAGTGTTTCTGCACTGATTAAGTACTTAGTGAAGGGTTAAGTACTTAAAGCTCCCTGAGAACCTTACTCTGGGTTAAGTGCACTCAGCATGCGGCTCAGTGAGCCTTACGCAGCAAAAAAACAGTTATTGAGGCTCTGATCATTCACTGGCAGGTTGTGCTCTGCAAACTTATTAATATATTGCACAAAATATTAATTTTGTGAATGAATTGTAAAAATAAGTGGGTTTATTTATTAACATTTGTTCCTTGTATCTTTCTGTGTTCATAATCTGCAATTAGACATTCAAATGAAGATGGGTATTTCTCTAGGAAGATATGAAGACTAGTAATGAACATTTGGGGCCAGGGAATATTTTTTGTTTTCAAAGCACTTCTCAGTAGGCAAAAATACAGCTACAGAAATCATTTTTGCATCATCATTTTTGAATCCTTTACAGACTATCTATAGCCATGTCGAGGCTCTGGCTCTCTGGTTTTCTATTCAAATATTTTCTGTTTTATTCTTCCTTCTGTGTGAAGTGTAGAATTTTTTCATTGCCATGTGTCCATTGAATACATGTATCTCATTATAGCCATACTCCCACACTAGAATACACAAAATGTCTTTGTTAAACAATGCCCACCTCTTTAATACCAAAAACAAATAATGCCATATTTGTTTCATATTCACCAACTCTCTTCAAATGTAATATCCTTGCCATAATGCCCCTTGTGCTTTCATTACCATTCACTGGCAGAAGAACTTAGTAATTAGCCTTGACGTCAAATCTCTCAATTTGACTGATTAATCAGATTTTGAGAAAAATCAAAGATGACCATGTCTAGAAAAAAATGTTGTTACTATAATGCAGTTATACATACTTTCATACCTCGGTTGTATGTACAGCTGTATTGGGTTTATTTGGCAAGGTTTTTGGTGAGGTGGGCTGCAGCGGTGACCTCTATAAGCAGAGGCCAGGGGCTGCTTCCATGACAGACACAGACAGTTCCAGCCAGCTCCATAATGGACCCAACCGCTGGACAAATCTGAGCCCTTCAGCCAAGCTGCTGGTGCCTCTGTGAAAACATATTTCAGAAAAGGTAAAAACCACTCCACAGTATTAGCAGTGAGAGAGGAGTGAGAAAATGTGAGACAAACAGCCCTACAGACACCAAGGTCAGAGAAGAACGAGGGGGAGCACATGCTCCAGGCACCAGAGAAGAGATTCCCCTGCAGCCATGGAAGACCACAGTGGAGCAGATATCCACACTGCAGCCTGTGGAGGATGTCACACTGGAACAGGTGGATATGCCCTGAAGGAAGCTGCAGCCCATGGACAATCCATGCAGGAGCAAGTTTTCTTGGTGGGAACTGCAGCCCATGAGGGACCACAGTGGAGAAGTCCATTCCTGAATGACTACCCCATGAATGGACCCATACTGGAGGTGTTCTTGAAGAACTGAAGCCAGTGGGAATGACCGATGCTGGAGAAGTTTGTGAAGGTCTGTATCTTATGGGAGGGAACCTGTGCTGGATCATGGGGAAAGTGTGAGGAGGACGTAGCAGAGATGAAGTATTATGAATTGACTGCAACGCCCATTCCCCACACCTTTGCACCACTTAGGGGGAGGAGATAGAGGAGTCAGGAGTGAAGCTGAGCCTGGGAAGAAGGGAGAGATGAGGGGAAGGTGGTTTTAGTTTTGTCCTGTTTCCTCACCATCCTACTCTATTTTTAATGGAGTCTCTCCCCAGGTAGAGACTGTTTTGCCTGTGATAGTAATTGGTAAACAACCTCCCTGTCTTTATCTCAACACACAACCTTTTAATCCTATTTTCTCCTCCTGTCCTGTTGAGGAGGGGCAACCAGCCAAGTATAACCCGCCACACTACCTCTTTATGCTTTAATGAAAAAAAAGCCATTTACGAGTAAACTGATTATTAACAACATAATCAGGGTCATTTCTTGGTGACAAATCAATCAGAAAAATGCTAATTTCATATGCTTTAGTAGTTTTGTATTAACTTATTAATAATTAAAATGAAGTACAAATCAAACATCAGCCCTAATAGTAGCCAAAAGGCATAACTGCCTTTTTGTTGACCAACAAGACAATGCTATTTAATTCACTGCATTAAGACTGCTTATAATTTATTTCAAATGTCTAGAGATCTAAGGACACACTAGAAACAGTATTTAATAAAAATATGTAAGGATATTTTATTTTAGAGACACATAAGATGAATTTTGTGTTATTTTGCATGATGCAGATACATATTTTTTATGATTGCCTGTTATGTTCAATGTGTAAGAGCATGGACATTTAGCAGAGGCACTAATGTTGAGACACTCCATCTTGGAATGCTTAAAAAAGTAGCATGAAACAATTAGTTCTATACAAGATGATGGAGCATAAATTCATATGTAGAGCCATATCAGTGTTAATATTTATTTGCCTAGATTCAAGACAAGGTTGGATGAGGCTCTAAGATAATCTAGTTAGTGGTGTCCCTGCTGACTGCAGGGGGGTTGGACTAGATGACCTCTAAAGCTCCCTTCCAACGCAAAACATTCTATGATTCTATCATTCTGTGATTCTATAATTCTTGAGTCAGCAAATAAAATGCCTGTTAAGAATTTTCTCTCAAATTTTTCCTCTTTCATGAGCCCAGGCACCTCCATAAAAAGGAGATATGTGCAGTTATGTAGCCTGCTAATTAATCTGAACTAATATGGAGTCAGTTTGGGATTTGGGTTTGCAGCAACTGATTGGATATTTCCCAAACTTTTTTCAGTCTAGCTTCCAGGGAATTCTTCCAGCATACAGATGTTGACTCCCTAGACACATGTAGGCAGAAAAGGATTAAAATCTGAGGCTCCCAGCTCTTGAGGAAATGTTTACATAGTGGGTAGACAATTGTACAGAATATAGGTGACTTTATCCTTTGTAATCTGAACAAACCAGGTTTGATCAGAACATGACAAACACACAGAGCCTCAGACAGAGGGAAAACTGTTCACTGAATCCCAAATACAGAACCACAAATTCCCTTGTGAAAGATGTAGGAACCTAGAGCAACAAATTCAGGCTTTCAGTAGGATTTCCTCTCTCACCACAAATACATACAGTGAAAACTTGAATACCTTACGTCTTATGTTACATTTAATAAGATGTCAGGACAATGGAAAAGAGTCAGAGTTAATTTAAGACATCAGATTTTCTTTTTCACCATTAATACAGAACTGATCATATTTTTCTTCAGTTTTGTGGAATCTCATTTTAGAAGTCCCATATATGTGGCTTCTGATAGACTTTATTATGAGAAAATTTCTCAGTCAGACAGACATTGCTCTTGGAAAGTATTCTGTGATCTCAGTAAGATTTGTTTGACTTGCTTCCATCATGCTACTCTTATTTATGTAATTCTTCTGATGCTTTGGTGTGAGTACCTTTTAGTTATTAATATTTTATTATTTTAACTACCTTGTCTTCCTTCATTTCTCAGTCCATCCTTCTATTCCCTCCATCTTATTAATTTTCATATTTTGACTCTCTTCAGTTTGTCAATACTTTCTAGAGGTTCAGGTATGTCTGTATACAGAAAATTCAGTATTAACTCCTTATTCATTACCAATTCATCATTATGTCTTACCTTGAAGCCCCATTGGAATGCTGTCTTTAATTTTCCATCACCTTAATCTCAGCCTTGACTTAGAATTTTTAGCTCCCTTATTTCTCCCCTCTTCTGAACACAGAATTTACAAATCACTTTTCCAAAGGTTTATCATTTTGCTTTATTCCACTCATACAATTACTTTTATATTTTAACTATTGTTTTAATAAACCTAGTATGTATTCCTTCTTCCAGATCAGTAATAAAGCCATGGTATTGCTCTTGGATAAAATAACTGACTTTCTAGACAAAAGAAATGCAGTAGATCCACTTTATCTAGGATTCAGTGAAGTTGTTGATATGGTTCACTTAGACGACACAGGGAACAGCAGGGAATGGAGTTTAATAAAAAGAATTGTAGAACAGAAAAAGAGCTAACTAAACTAAAATCAAGAAGTACTTCTTAAGGGAGATTATTTTTTTGTAGGGAGAGTATTAATGTAGTTCTCTGAGGTCTGTTCTTGGGACCAATTTTATTTAATATTTTCATTAACAGTCTGGGAAGAAAAAGCAGGCAAGAGATAGTGAGATTTGCAGATAACCACGTGGCGGTGTGCTCCCCCCTTGTCTCTGACTCCCCCTCCTTTGACCTCTTTCAAGCGATAACCACCTGTGCCGGTGGTGATAGATGCATCTGGTCTGTGTCTGGTCCTGAAGGATGCACCCACTGGATGTGGGGGGAGACAGATAACAATGCAATAGCCAAGGGCTATTGTGGCATGTGCCCACCTGAGCACAGTGGCCAGTATGCAGATATGACTATGAGCCAATTCTCTTACCCCCATAAATAGTGAGCAGCCCTATTCATTACCAATTCATCATTATGTCTTACCTTGAAGCCCCATTGGAATGCTGTCTTTAATTTTCCATCACCTTAATCTCAGCCTTGACTTACAATTTTTAGCTCCCTTATTTCTCCCCTCTTCTGAACACAGAATTTACAAATCACTTTTCCAAAGGTTTATCATTTTGCTTTATTCCACTCATACAATTACTTTTATATTTTAACTATTGTTTTAATAAACCTAGTATGTATTCCTTCTTCCAGATCAGTAATAAAGCCATGGTATTGCTCTTGGATAAAATAACTGACTTTCTAGACAAAAGAAATGAAGTAGATCCACTTTATCTAGGATTCAGTGAAGTTGTTGATATGGTTCACTTAGACGACACAGGGAACAGCAGGGAATGGAGTTTAATAAAAAGAATTGTAGAACAGAAAAAGAGCTAACTAAACTAAAATCAAGAAGTACTTCTTAAGGGAGATTATTTTTTTGTAGGGAGAGTATTAATGTAGTTCTCTGAGGTCTGTTCTTGGGACCAATTTTATTTAATATTTTCATTAACAGTCTGGGAAGAAAAAGCAGGCAAGAGATAGTGAGATTTGCAGATAACCACGTGGCGGTGTGCTCCCCCCTTGTCTCTGACTCCCCCTCCTTTGACCTCTTTCAAGCGATAACCACCTGTGCCGGTGGTGATAGATGCATCTGGTCTGTGTCTGGTCCTGAAGGATGCACCCACTGGATGTGGGGGGGGAAAGAAAACAATGCC
>NW_009260269.1:2172224-2193074 GCF_000687185.1 Egretta garzetta | reverse complement strand
GGGCTGCACGCCAGGATCTCCCCTTGCGCAGGGACGCCTCTCATTTACTCCTTGAGGTTGAGAGATTCCTTACCACAACAGATTCTCGGTAAGTGACTAACAGCATGCTAACTTGGAAATCCTAGCTAAGTGACATAAAGGATTGATTGTGCATGTATAATCCTTTAGACATAAACCAGTTACCCAAGTCTGGGACTAGGATTGGATCCAGCCGCACCCAGACTCCTCTCTGAGGGAGTTTAGAAAGCAAGGGGATCTTTTCTGAACCTCATGACTCAACGGGAGGGTCCCCCTAACAGTTTTGTCTGACCCTGTCCTCTGTGCAGTAAATAACAGAATGTACCTTGCCATCGAATCTCATAAACTATTGTCACATTTACCAATGAACTTTGTTAATTCACTGTTTCACACCAATAAACCACATTATTTTTGCCTCCCTCTCACTCCATCTGTGACACCACACATGTAAACACATCTTCAGCACAGAGAGATACTGGAATATGACAAAGGGAGAACTGGATGATCTTCAGCGCAAAAGAAATAGAAAAACTATGAAATTTAATAGTTGAAAGTGCAAAGTGATGCAGTTGGGACTCAGTGAGGTATATTTGATTTGTTATAAAAAAGGAAATTCATCCACTAAAAATAGTGGATGAAGGGAAGGCAGTGAATGTAGTTTTTCTGGATTTTAGTAAGGCTTTTGATACTGTCCCTCACAGCATCCTTCTGGACAAGTTGTTTAACTGTGGGATGAGAGGGTTCACAGTGTGTTGTGTGAAGAACTGGCTGAATGGCAGGGCTTAAAGAGTTGTAGTGAATGCACCTACATTTTGCTTACAACCAGTCATTGGTGGTGTTCCTCAGGGTTCAACTCTAGGGCCAGTTCTGTTCAATTTACCAACAAACTGGATGCAGGAGTTGAATGCACCATCAGCAAGTTTGCTGATGATACCAAACTGGGAGGTGCTGTTGACTCTCTTGAGGGACTTCTTTGGGGTGTCTCTTGTCTCTTTATTTGAATTGCTTCAGAGTTAGCTTAGATGATAAAAAACTAAATGTATGACATTTAGAAAGCAAAAGAGTGATTGAATCGTGACCCTTGTTTGGAACATTCTGAAGAGTTATGACTGACTTTGCTGAGGGAAATGGGCAATACCTACAAAATAGGCTTTAGAATGGAAAGCCTTGGCCACTGAAGGATGCAAGTATCAAGTGCATTATCACATCAGTATTAAGGGATTATTTCCATCGAGTGCATCTTTACTTTCTGCAATTAAAATATTTATATTTTACTTTATGCAGTCCCCTGCTTAATCCATTTGCCTCTCTGTATCTCACTTACCTAGCCTATCCATTCATTGTGTCCCAGCCTGACTCTAGCAGTTATTTACAGACAGAAAAAATAAATTTCTCAGTTTCGTCACATCCACCTCACAAGTTGCCTCCTGTTTTCCATGTGTTTAAAACAGGAAGTCTGCTCACATAACAGAAATATTTCTTATTTTCTGTCTGATTCAGTCTAAATAGTATCTCCATTAAAATAACAAATGAATACATTGTGGAGATTGTATCAGCTCCAGTGTTGCTGTTTTAGTCTACCAACTGATTTACACGGTTAACTTTTTGCAAAGTCACCAAATTATTTAAGTCACCAAATTACATATTTATGTGTGACTCTTGTCAGTTAATATGAGACACCTTATATTATTTAATTATATTTGGCATCTTCTTCTTTTGTATGACATGTCTCTTCATTTATTTAAGCCATGTAACTCATTGTAATCTTGGTCAAATAAAGGTAGAGGGAAAAAGCAACAATTGTGTCACTTCAGAGACCTTCTTATCCTCTTACAGCTGCAGAGTAAAACCAACTCTGAATTTAGATGAATGCTAACTCATGCAAAAGGAAAATACAATCATCACTAATGTTTAACATTTACTATGATCAAAGCTTATATGTAATGGATACCAGATGTCTCTTTCTTGACATTTCTTGAAAGCATTAAAATATAACCTTGTAACAGAGTTTATTTAAAAAACACTACTGCTACTACTAAACACACAATGAAATCATACTGATGAAGATTAATGGGCACAAATGTAAACTGCAACTAATAACACCATTAAAAACGCCTCCAACTTCTCTTAACTTCTTATAATATCCTGATAATTTTATATTAGAAATATCTTCTTATTGTGACTAAATGCTAAACTTGTATGATATTAAAGATTTACTTCCTCTTTGTTAAAGGAAAGGGGCCAAAAGTCTGGGGAAAGACCCAATAAATGAAATTGTCTTCTTTTTTGGCCATGGTACTGTAGAGAAGGACTTGTATGCAAAAAATGTTCACTGTTTCCCTGATAAGTGTGTGCAGGTTAAGGTGACAATGGAAATACAGTCAGGGAACTGCCCTTCAGTAAAGCCACAGGGAAAGATGGGATTTAACTGTGACTTGGTCAACCATCTTTTCTGCATATTGTTACTCTACAGTATCATATACCTCTGGAATAACATGAAGAAGCAGAGACCATTTTCAAAGAGAGAAAATTCTGAACTTCAGAGAAGACAGTAGAAGAGAGTTCAGGGGAGACACTATGACATAAAAGATCATCATATTGCAGTACAGAGCAGGCACTGTCCTAATGTGATCTTTACTGACGCAAAAAGTCGATGAAGTCTTAAAACAAGACTCCATTATAAACTCCATGGATCTTTCAACAGAATAAAGCTTAAGCAATTTTTTTTTTACATTTTGTTTTTTTACACAAACAGGCAACTACATTGTTAAGTGTCCAACAACTGTATACATTTAAAAATAATGTAAGAATTCTAGTATGGTCATTTTCTTTCTCAGGAGGAAACAGTTGCCATCAGCAGATGTTTTAGTCACTGTCATTTTGAAAATGTTACTGCTTTTCATTCACTCTTTTTATTTTTTTTTATAAGCTAAGTTTAGAGTAGGGAGGGGACAAACAGAAAACAGAGGTGCACTTAAGTTAAAAAGAAAAAAAAAGGAAACTTTCTAAAAAAATAAGTAATAACTATTGGTATGCAAAATTTCTAAGTGACTAGAAATTGGTTACTTTCAAAATCTGTAAAAATTTTAAGTTTACACAGATTTAGCATCTTTTTATGATTTTTTTTAAGAAAATCTTAATTTTTCATTGAGAAGGAATATATGTGGAAGATTTAGATATTCTTAATCATTAATAAAATGTCTTGAAAAGATGTCTAAGTATTTCCACTTTCCACATTCGTTATATTTCTAAATATAACACAGGCTATTCTCACAAGCTGAGAATTTGATTTTTACTTCATAGACAGATTTCATAGATAGATTTCATAGCTTGAGGAAGAGTTACATGAGTTTTGCTTCTAGTTTTATAGAACAGCAGTGAGATCTAGAGGTGATTTGCCTTCTTTAGTCTCTTTTAGCAATTTAAATCCACTGTCTCAGATACGTGATTCTACATGGTTATTCATACAGTT
This sequence comes from Egretta garzetta, assembly GCF_000687185.1. Classification (NCBI taxonomy): domain Eukaryota; kingdom Metazoa; phylum Chordata; class Aves; order Pelecaniformes; family Ardeidae; genus Egretta; species Egretta garzetta. Next base: position 2,189,584 of record NW_009260269.1, on the reverse strand, counting down.
TGTTAAAAGATGGTATCCTACTAAGTGACAGGACTTCTTATGAGATATTTTCTATTACCTCTACTAGCATTTTGAGTCTGATTTTGATTGTGGAATATGATCAATTTAATTTTCATGAGAAGTGCTTTCAATTGTGCAGATTTTGTTAAAACTTTAAAGACAAGCAAATATAACTTCATGTGGTCAAATATGGCTGTTCTTTTTAGTCTGATTTCAGGAATATAATCACTGTGAATTTCATTAACAATTACAACATATCGTAAAAGACAAAATTCCACAGCCAAAAAATTCCACAGACCTCACAAGGCACAGTTCTAAACAATTATCTTGCCATTCAAATCAAAGAAGTGAGGTTGCAGCAGAGTGATACATTTATTCTGTAATCTATAAGTGAATCAGAGGGTCACAAGAGGATTTATCTGGTGAGAGAAGAGTGATGGAACGGCATACAATCACAGAAGTCATTACCCTTTCCATAGGGTAAAAGCTATACTTTTTCAATAGATCACATTTTTTTTTCCATTGCACTTTCTCTCAAAATGTCTCTTTTCAACTTCTAAAAAAGAAAAAAAGAATCAACAGTAATAGCACATTGAAAAATGTGACATGTTAACACCCTAAAATATCTCTTGATATATCATTCCTTGAGATCTGTTTTAAATCCTAGGTATTACTTTCCTATTTGGAGGGAGAAATTACCTTGTATTTTTTTTCCCATTTTAAGATTGTCTATCTAAACGTTTTATACCACTTTTTATGTAATTATTTTTAAAGCGTTCTCCCTCCACAATTTAACACAACAAAACTTGCAGGTAGCATAGAGATATAAAGCAACTGAAAATAGATTTTGACTTTGAATGTTAACCTTCTTAAGACAAACCCTTCCAGGAAAAGTTCTGATTCCTTTCAGCTAAATTTTATGAGGAAATCCTTATGAATTTCTCACTGATTTCCCTCCATCAGATTTATAACTATTTACTTCAGCTAAAGTATAATAACTCCCACTTATAGAACATGTTATGAAAACATTTTAGGCAAAGATTATGATTCTTCGATCTCTTTTATCTTCTGGAATATGGTAAAAGGTAGTGTTTGCAGGCTTGTGAGAAGCATTTCCACATTCCTTGTATTAAGTGCTCATGATCATGATTTTTAACTGTGTTGTAAATTAACTTTCACCTTTCTATACTGGTCAAGATTCCTGTTTTGAAGAATACCAGCTTTGTGGAGCATTTGTATCTTCCTCAAAGAAAACCATCAGTTCTTTCTCTCAAGTCCAGACCTAATTACAGACCCTTTAGCAGGGAGAAACTACAAATCTTATTGACTAAAGGCAAATACAATTCCATGTTTTCAGCTTCTACTTATTTATCTCACTGATAACCACCACCTGCCAGACTGACTTCCACCTTGTTTGTATTGATCCTCAGCCAATTTTCTCATTTGAAAACAAAGAGGTTACAGAATTTCAGTCTTGATAGATTTAAGATAAAAAGCCACGTTTTACTACATGGACAACAAACTAAAATTCTGTAGCAGTTAGTTAGAAAAAATTACCATCTGATTATATCACAAATATCTTTGAAAGTGTTTCCATCTTGCAGAAAAAGTCCTTTTCTACCCATTTTTAAAGAAAGAATGATAAAAATAGAAGTGAAACAAAGAAGAAAATTATTTTTTATCCTGTTGCTTACTGTTAATGTTCTATCAATCCAATAACTTTAAAAAAAATAAATTACTTCTGACATTTTCTAAAGCTAAAATTTCTTTTTTTTTTTTTTACAAAATTAAAACAATGAGGGGAATGAAAGAGTGAGAAAGTCAGAAAAGTCAGGAAATGCTTATCATTACAACATAGAATGACATTTAAGTTTATTTTAAGGATATTTATCTATAAATATAGTAGACAGACAAAAAGGAATATTGAGTCAAAAGAGAAAGTGAAAAACTTTAAAAGGGCCTTAAAACCAAATTATATCTAGAGACTTGAATTTTCTCCCTCTTTGTTCCCCCAGGCAAGTACAATTATGATCAGTAGGTTATCTGTAGTTATTATTTATGATACTATGGATATCTTTGGTCTTTCAGAGATTTTTTTTGTGAATACATTTCTACACTAAAAAATAAATACATCTCAACTCTACATATTAATGCTAATGCCAGCAGAATAAAAGAGAAGCCGATAGCTTTTGCAATAATGAGTCAGCTATATATAAGTACATAGTCTGTTGCTGGTCAAAATTACAAGTAGTATTATTCTATTGTATCTGAGTTCTTAATGTCTTGACATTTTCAATGAGGCAATGCATCTTTTTGTGTTCATTCACTTAAACTTTTTTTTCCTGGAAGAAAGTGTAAGAAAAAGAATTACAGCTTCCAGCAGTCATAAGTGCTTGAGACTTGGAATATATTTGTACTCCAGTTTTCCTAATTTTTCCCAATAAAACTATGACCTTAAACACTATAGATTTGGGAGTTTTTTCTTAAAACCCATACCAGGTTTCTCAGAAGCTTAGGAACTCAAGAGTCTGAGCCAGCCTGTCTTGATCTGGTACAGTCATTCTTGTATCTTTTTCTGAGGCAACGGTAGTGTTGATCTGTTCAGAGTTTTAGACAGTAGAAAACTTATTCTGTCAGGCATATCAGCTAAGCAGAAACAGTTACAATATAGAACTGAACATTTTCCTTTCAGTGATAGCATTATATTGGAAATAAGAAAGATGCTGTTTGTTCCTTGGCCCGGTAATCTTGCACTAGCAAGCACAATTGATGAGAATCAACAGTTATTGAACTCCTTTTCTTCAGTTATTGCTCATTGCTGTAAATTGTTAACCACTGATATGTTTATCACTAACAAGTCTTTCATTTACTCTGCTTGAGAAGATAAAGCCAGCAGTGAGTTAGAATGTTATTAATGAAGCTAGAAAAAAACACCAAAAAAGCATCATCTTAGAGTCATGGTACTTAAAATTCTGATCTAACAAAAAAGATCAAATCATAACAGCCAGTAACTGCAAGTAACTAAAAGCTAATTGTCTAGTTCAAGATAACCATTTCAAGATAACCATCTCTGCTTTTACTCATAGATAACATCCTTTAAAGATTTAGCATTGTGGGTTATCCTTGGCTGTCTGCCAGATGCCCATCAAGCTGTTCTCTCACTCCACGTCCTCAATGGGACAGAGGGAGAAAATAAGATGAAAAAGCTCATTGGTTGAGATAAAGACAGAGAGATTGCTTACCAGTTACTGTCAAACAGGCTTGACTTGGAGAAAAATCAATTTAATTTATTGCCAATTGAAAATAGAGTAGGATGGTGAGAAACAAAGACAAAACTAAAACCACCTTCCCTCCACCCCCCTCCCCTTCTTCCTAGGTCCAGCTTCATTCCTTCCTTCCTGACTCTTCCTTCTTCTACCTCTTCCCACCTTGAGCAGCACAGGGGGGATGGAGATTGGGGGTTGCGGTCAGTTAATAACAGTTCATCTTTGCTGCTCCTTCCTCCTCACACTTTTCCCCTGCTTCAGTGTGGAATACCCCACAGGATAAGACCCTTCACAAACTTCTCCAATATGGGTCATTCCCATGGGCTGCTGTTCCATCATGGGTTCTCTCCACAGGCTATAGTCCATTAGGAACAGACTGCTCTAGTGTGAGTTCCTCCTGCGTGGGCTCTTCTCCACAGGCCACAGTTCCTACCAGGAGTCTGCTCCTATGTGGGCTGTTCACAGGCTGTAGCTTCCTTCAGGTCATCTCCACCTGGTGTGGTGTGGGGTCCTCTACAGGCTGCAGGTGGTTATCTGCTCCACTGTGGACCTCCATGGGCTGCAGGTGGCCGCCCTCCCTCACCATGGTCTTCATTAGGTGCAGAGGAACCTCAGCTCCAGCATGTGGAGGACCTCCTCACCCTCCTTCTTCTCTGACCTTGGTGTCTGCAGGGCTGTTTATCTCACATTTTCTCACTCCTCTCTCACTGCTAATACTGTGGAGTGTTTTTTACCCTTTCTGAAATATGTTTTCACAGAGGCACCAGCAGCCTGGCTGAAAGGCTCAGATTTGTCCAGTGGTTCGGTCCATTATGGAGCTGGCTGGAACTGGCTGTATGGCACAGGGCTGCCCCTGGCCTCTTTTTGTAGAAACCAACCCTGAAGCATCTCTGCTACCAAAAGCTTTTCCAAGTAAACCCAGTTGTCATGGTTTAACCTGCGCTGACAACTAAGCACCACATAGCTGCTTGCTCACTTCCCCCTCAGTAGGATGTGGGAGAGAATCAGAAGAGTAAAAGTGAGAAAACTCTTGGGTTGAGATAAAGACAGATTAATAGGTAAAGCAAAAGCTGTGCACTCAAGCAAAGCAAAACAAGGAATTCATTCTATACTTTTCATTGACAGGCAGGTGTTCAGCCATCCCCAGGAAAGCAGGGATCCATCATACGTAATGGTTCCTCGGGAAGACAAATGCCATCATTCTGAATGTGCCCCCTTTCCTTCTTCTTCTCCCCAGCTTATACGCTGAGCAGGATGTCATATGGTCTGGAATAGCCCTTTTTCCAGCTGGGGTCAGCTGTCCTGGCTATGCCCCCTCCCAACTTCTTATGCACCTTGCAGAGCATGGGAAGCTGAAAAAGTCCTTGACCAGTATAAACACTGCTTAGCAACAACGAAAGCATCATTGTGTTATCAACATTCTTCTCATACTAAATATAAAACACAGCACTATGGAAGCTACTCGGAAGAAAATTAACTCTGTCCCAGCCAAAATCAGGACACCAATACATCTAGACTTGTCTAGAGAGAGTTTTATGCTATTCCAGGATAAGCTGCAGTGACATATTTTAAAAGTTTTCAAGGCTGAATTGGAGTAGTTTAACCACAGCAGTTTACCTCAGTTTGATCATGTGTTAAATGATGGCAACTTGTTTCTGAAATAATATTGGGAATGTTTGATTGTCATGAAACTGATAGCTCCATGGATAATTTGAACACCACACTCGAAAGTAATCTTGAAGTGATTGCGCTTTGGCTAAATCTGATTAGGATATTCACTTGCATTTTTTCATGGTTTTCCAACAAATCAAGTTTTTCACTTAGTCCTGCTTTATCGTACTTCTTTTTCCTAAATCCAAAATACAAAGTGAAATTCAAGAAGCTTTGATCCCCATGTGCATAGAACAATTTAAAAATGCTTTCAGAAGCCTCTATAAAGAAAACTCACCAACTTCAGACTTTCATAGAGTTATAATTTAAAGAAAGTTTTAGAATTTCTTTTGTATTCCAAAACTCTACAAAGTGACAGATGGCATTGCAGGACTTTGGTAAACAGCATATTAGTCACAATAAAAGACTACTATCACAAATAGTTAAATCAGGGAATTACAGCCCGACTGGACTTACACAGAAACTTTCATACATACCTGATCAAAAAGAGACCTTTCTCTACTTTTTTCTCTAGTTTCTTTTAAATTGCATATTTTTTAGCAACTGATGGATGAGACTTTATAAATGTTCTCCTGGACATTGTTCAGAAGTTCACACAAGACTGGGAGCTAGAAGAGTCTGTTGATGAAACTTTAAGATAAACTTGAAAATAAAAGAATATTTTCTCAAAGTTTTATAAAAGGTGCCAGGCTCTGTCAAGTATTACAACTGTTTTAAGGTTTTAAAGATAGGCATAGATACTATATTATATTTTGCTTAGAAAAAAATTATGCAGTTAGAAAAACAGAAGAATCAAGCCATCACCTTTTATAGTAGTGAGTTCAAGATTTTTAAGGGGATGATGCCTTTTGGATGAGACTATTTTCAAATGCTGAGAGAAAGAGAAGCATTGATTCAACCATAAGGAATCTGGTCTTTAAAAAGGACCTGGAGATTAGGTTCCAAATGTTATTAGCTGCCAAATGCACTGTTAAACTCACTGAATGACATTTATGAGCAGCACTTAATTTCCGGTTTTACAGTATTTTTGTATGTTGCAAACTTTGAGAATAAAATCTTCAGTTTACTTATGAAAAGTGTTCCCTGAGTAAATGGCATAGAGGTCAAAGTGTATCCTAAAAATACAATAGGCCCTATGTTTCTTATCATTATCTTGGTAATACAGGCTTATTAAGTTCTTATCATCTCAGAGTATGCAGGAAAGAGAACAACTCTACTTTAGAACTTTTATTTTTTCCCTTTATGCTTCCATTCCAATCAAAGCAAAAAGTGGAAAATGAAAAATGACTTAGAGAATAATTATATGTTTGTGCAAAATCAAACCTCACAGTTATATTGTTTCTGGAATTTTTGACTAATTTTACTGTTACAATTCTGTTATCCTTTTGTATAACATGACAGCATTTTCATTTGGGGAAAAAATAAAAATAAAAGAATTTCAGAACACATTTTGTGATAAGCCACTAGGGTCACAAGACCTCTTGTAACTTTTAAACCAGAATGTGGTCATGACAGTATTTATGAAATTGATTATAATGTGTTAGAAAAAAATCAACCCAAACCCCTAACCCTGCTGAAATGTCCCTTTATGACATCTGTCCATGCTCATAAAATGTTTTATGGTTTAATACTCTTCGTGTAGCTGTCTCAGTGCTGATGCACAGCTACTTTTCAAGGTCCATGTCAGAGAGACCTTGAGAGGTAATTTTGCATAGAAAAACCCAGAGACTTCACATGACCTCAAATGATATACTGAAGGAAATGTTTCAAAATTACTAACCTCCTTTTACTACTTTTTCTTTTTTTTTCCAGAAAAACAATGCATTCTTTAATGATGGAAGACTTCTGTAATTTACCCTTTCCCAAACAAAAAGGCTACACTGACAACCCTGATGGTTCAGCATCATATCTTCTGATGGAGTCCTTTTATGTATCTCCTTCTACAGACGGGATGTTGCTTCATCATTTCTCTGCTTTTTCTACTATTATATAGCAGTTTTACAGCAAAGGTATGAATAATAATAGCTGAAGTGTCAGATTTGTTAAACTTGACGGCAAACTTCTCATTGATTTCAGTGTGGTAAAATTTCTCTCATAGCTAGCTTTCTTAGAAACATTTTGATAGACGTAGATTGGCCTTTTCCCTCCTTCTTTTCCTAGAGAAAACTTGAGCATTATTTCTTTAATCTTTTAGCTTATATCTTCAAAATTTCACAGTAGATTTTGTAATCAAATAGTCCATTCACAGAGACAGAGACCAACTGATCATTCTTAATAAACATATAACAATTAAGAATATTTTTGTTCACACCCAGTGAAAGACAAAGCCTTCTAATACCCCTTTCTTTGTACCTGAACCTTTAAAGAGTGGATTTTAATAAACATAAACATTAACAAATACAAATATAAAGGGGCTTTCAAAAGTAACCCCTTCTTTTGCTATCAAAGTAATCAAGTTAAACTGAAAAATACTGTTCTTTCTCTTGCCTTAATGAAAAGTAGTGATGACATCATAGCGGGTTAAACTTGTTACATGTAAATCTAGTTCTTGTTTTCAGCAAACCAAAAATATTAGTGATATATGTCTTATCTTACACTCAGCATTAATTCTCATGATGGAAAGAAACTGGTGTGGAAGATAATAAAGGAAAAAAAATGCAATAAAATATTAGATTGTCTTCCATGAAAATAAATGAGGTCATTACTTCAAAACTTACTGATGGGTTATAAGGTGATGATTTAGACAAAAACTAAGAACAAAAAATTATTAATAGAGAATTCATACATATTGTTAATACACTTTCTGCTGCTGATGTCACATAAAAATATTTCACTACAGAACCTGACAAACACAAGAGGAAGAAGTCTAATGTATTGTATTTGGGAGTCTAAAACCACCTTTCACTATGACCTTGAAACTCCACAACTGAAGATGACCAAAAAAAGCTGATAGCTACTTGGAAATACCTGTTTCAACAGTCAAAAACAATTGTAGTACAAAAGATTATCTAGATGAACACATAATATTTCATCAACTCTTATTGTCCTCTACTCAGCTTCATTTTTTTTCAGTTTGGATTTCTATGCCTTCTGATATGGTACAACCTCTGTATATATTTGTTCAGGAAATACCCGTTCTTCAGGAAGGCCTTTTTAATTTCCTGAAAGAGAACGTAATTAATAACAACAGCATTACTACGTACAATGAAATACAACATAACTGACATAAAATAATGCATCATGTTTGATAAGTATTGTTAAATCCTTATTCCACTAATGTAGAAAAGGTAAGATTAAATAAAAGAAATCAACTTTGTTTAACAGACTATAAAGTTACAATTACGAGCGTCTCCCAGCTGACCTTTAATTCTTAATTATTTGGAAGTATCCAGAGGTGGGTTTTTTTTATATTAGATACATTTTTTTCTGTGTTTCAGAATGGCTTGTTGTTGTTTGAGATAATAATTCATTTTGTAAAATATGAAACTCATTAACAATTTGCTTTTTATCTTCCTTTACGCACATGCACACACAAACACACAGTTAATAACTTGTTTATATGTGGCCACAGAAAGAGCAGTGCTTTTGTTTAAACTCTTCCTGCTATCTACAGTGAGCCACACGGGTGCTAAACAAGGCCATATTGCTTTATTAGTCGCCTTTTGTTGCTGGTAAATATGTAGCTGAAAATAAAGTATGTTTTCTCGTACCCTGACATGTTGACCGGGAACTAGCTCTCCACATGCTTTGATAACATGAAACAGCTTGAATATTGCTCAGTCAACAGAATTTCTCAAAACACTTCAAAAATAAATCATCAAACAATATTTTGGGCTCCATTAAGGGGAAAAAAAAAAGAAAAAGAAAAAGAAAAGCTTTTGTTCCAATATGTGAAGTGATACTCACGGGTTATTTCCAAAACTGACTGTATTTTCCTTTTTAAGGAATCCAGATCATTTTAAAAGCCAGCCATATAGTAATGGAAATAGAGGAAAATTGCAGCCATTAAGCATAGACAGGAAATGTGTGAACCGGGTTTAGCTCAACATGAAATTTAAATCCAAAATACTACAAACTAGGTCTGGGTTTTAATGTTAATTGTTCACATGCCCTCAATACAAATTATTCACACTAATGTACTGCATTAGCCAAGCCTGTCACTTCTACAATTTTTGCTGTTGTTGTTGTTGTTGTTTTGTAAATGCCATCTCATTTTGTGTCCATTTGGGAATTTAGGTAAGCTGCTTTAGTTGTAAGAAAGTTCTGAGCATAACATTTAAGGCTGCTGCAGCAGTTTCATGGATCATTAACAATTTGCTAATATTGTTTTAGCTTGCAAATTAGTGCAGCTTAGTGACTAAGGAAAGGTTCCATAGCTGTCATCAGTCAGACTAAAATTCTTCATGCATGAGATGAAAAATGATTTTTAGCCTTTGAGGCTCAGACAGCAATTACTGTAACAAAAAAAAAAAAAAAAAGGAAAAAAAGTGGGGGGTGAGGGGAGGAGTGAAGGGGAGAAAGAAAGCTATATAAAATGCTGTAAGCAATTCTATTAAATTTATTTCTTTTGCACTAGAAAAGAGCTAACACATGCTGTGTAACCATGCCTTAGCTTCCTGCTATATCAATGAAGTGGCAAACTTTAGAGGGAAAAAGAGAACGCTTCTTAGGAAATGACAAGAAGTTAGCGAATAAAGAAAGAGAAAAAGAAAACAAACAAAACCAAAACCAGAATTAACCCAAACCCTGGGACTTCAGAAATATATTTCCTTCAGCCACCCATCCACTCCTTTTGTATTTGCTCTTGAATATTTGAGTGACTTGAGTTTTAGTCACATGGATGCTCACAGAAACCAATTCCTTAGCTTCCATGCTCTAGTACTCATAGATAGCAAAATTTAAACACTGTGTACACACATCTTCATGGAAGAGGAAAATGTTAGGCTTCTCAGATTCTCATGGCAGAGCCCTACAGCAGTACAGTCAGGAAGCCAACATGCAGTTCCTGGGGACCACTCAACAACTAAGTGCAAACTCTGTTATCACTGAATTTCCTCAGAGCAACTAGCAGCTTCAGTCCACACAGTGTGAATGTACAGCTCACATTGGAGCTTCCTTGCCTGCCTCTCCGCCAGAGCAGAGGGCAAGAACAGATGCATCATAGAGTGGCAAGACAGAAACTCTAGTGAGTTGCTACTCTCTTGTATCATAAGCTGGTATGTGATCAGTGTCACTTACACCAGCAAAAAAAGCAGATTTCTCATCAGGTTGTTTTTAAACAAGCCTTCTCACTCCAAAATATTTTTCTCTCATCCTTCATCTTTAAATTTGTTCATACTCTCTTTTCCTATTACCTTCTCTGCACACCCCCTTGCAGCCTTTTCCAGTTTCACACTTTCAGAAAACTTCCTCTTTCCTGTTGCTCTCCTCTGTCACTTGGGGTATCTGTCTTGATCTCATCTGCCTCATAGCTCTACAGTCCTCACTTTCAAATATTTCACTTCTTTATGGAAGCTCATAAAATCTATCCATCTATATACAAACTGCATTAAAGAAATAGAGAAAGTACAATATAAAATGACAATATCATTGTGGTAATACCTTTTATCTTCTTCAAACTACATACTTTGCTTAATTTAATCACTATTTTCTAAAAAAAGAGGGGACCAGTGTAACCAAAAATAAGAAAGTTTTAAAATACCCTTTTTTTATATTTCTTTTTGGGCATATGTTTACAAGACATTAACTCATTCCACTTTTTCCTGCCTTCAAAAATATTTTAGTTCTGTCTGTTTTCCAAGTGTCTCAGATGTGTTGTCTTTCTGAGGAACAGAAATCATGTCATGTAATTTATATGATGCACCAAAACTCAAATCAACTATTTTTTATTAGGCAATAATAAAATTCTTACAGTCAATCAATACAGTAAGAAAGCAGAGGCAAAGAAATGGACAAAGAATTTTTGTGAAGAAATAAAAATTTTTAGAAGTTATTTGATAGAAATTATTTGCTTAACTTTGTTTTAAGTTATTAATTATTTTAATAATATAGTAATTAGATTTAGCAGACAGAAAAAAATGATTAGCCGTTACTTTAACAAGATTTTCAGTCAGTATAATCTTTTAAAAAGTTGTATTTTAAAATGGTAAAAAAAATTACCAGCTCCGTTTTCAAATTCAGCTTAACTTAATGTGAAAAGATTGATCTTCTAATTAAGTAGCACCATTAAAATGCATAGTTATCTGTGTTACATCTATGTCAAATAATGCTAGTTAATACATGGAGTTAGAATTATTCTTGTCTTAAGTTTTATGCTAAAGACTACTCCCCGCTGACTTGATGGTACACAAGATAATCATGGCTGTCATGTCAGAATTGGCAGATGTGAAACTGAATAGATCATCTTTGCACCGAAAGTTTGCACTACCAAGAAATTTGGTGAGCTTATTAATTAAAATAAGGGTCATGATTTCAAATATTTTTTTAAGTTTCTCTAAATGATTAATTTTGAATTTGGGAACAATAAAAAAAAAATGAAATACTGACATTTACTGAGCCAGAGAGGAGCAATGTATTAAATGGTGTTTCAATAAAGATTTTAACTATTTTTTAACATTGTCATTTTGAAGATAGTTATATGCAAAAAAGCCTGTGAAATCAGGTTATTGCATTTTAACATTCTGCCTTAATTGCAGTAGAAAATTACAGTATAAACAAGAATGTTAATGTGCCAAAAAGTTTAGTTAATCGTATTATACATTTCAGAGAGTCTTAAACTGTAGAGAACATACATTTTCTTGGTATGTTAAGTGTTAATCACACTTCTGGTACTGCAAGCCATATATACATTTCTAATTATGACACTTATAATCAAATTATCAAACAGAACTCTGATTACAGTTAGATTTATTTTACAGCCCTACTGTATCTGAACAACATAATGCAATCCATCAATCAAGAAAGTAATAATTTATTGCTGTTTCTTTCCATTTGTAAGGACATTTTTTATCAGCTTGACAAAATGAGTTATGAGTCCAATTTTTCAGACTTCACTTTCCTTTAAAAGTTAATTTAGGAACATCAGATAGCTAAAATTAAAAATAAAATATAATAATAACTTTTTAAAAAGGTCAGAGAAAAAGAAAGCACTTTTCTTTAAATATTTCCAAAAGAGTGCCTTTTATTTGTTGTATTTACTAATGTAATAAATCTGGTGTTCTGTTTTACCTAACAAGAACATGGTATATGTCCTAGTAAAATAATTTATTTTGTAGTCAACATATCTATTATGGGGCGTAAATCTTTGCTCTCAATAAATAAATAACCCATATTTATGCATTTACTGTAAGGAAAAAAAAAAGACAAAATAGAATATGAAGTTCTTTAGATTCATCACAGATTTCCCAGTTAATGGAAAAACATCTAAAATGGTAACAAATAGTGGTGTTCTCATTTTATCTCTGGGTTGTATAATTTGTCTTTCTTTATTGTCAGACACAGAGTATTTATTTATTTATTCCCTTTTATGTGTTTGTTTAGTTAAAAAGATTCCATCCACAGCTAAATTATTACACAACTCTAAACTTCCAACATAGCAGTCATGGTGAGCACTGATGAATTAAAACAGAAAAAAAATCACTCCACTTACAGTAAGTTAACTTTTTTCCGTGACAAAATGGAAACTGAATAGAAAAAAAAAATGTTTCTAATATATTATCTCCTTATGGGTAAACAATTAAGGATTACTCTCATGGACCAGGCTAAATAAACCGTCTGGTATTTACATGGAATAGACACTTCATAAATAATCTTTAAGTATTATCCTGATGTATTTAGGTCTTCTAAAGCCGTATAATGATAAAAATAATTAAAGAAGACAAACTTAGTGGTTTGCTTGAAAATAGTAGTGCAAAGACAGGAAATTGTGCTGTTTATAAAACAACTTGTATGTGAATTTTTTACTATTAGTGGAAAAATCTGCCTGTTTCCAGGGCTGCATGATTTATGCATTAGGCATAAACATCAGTAGCTTGACTGTAGCAGTCAAAACAGTGGTCTAATCAGTGTCTTAAAGCAAGGAAAACCTTGTCATCACTCCTATCCAAAACTCTTCTGGCTTTTTAACTGTGCTTGTACTTAACTCTTTGTACTTTCAGCTGGCAAACACCAAAAAGCAAACACGAAGATAAATTCCAATATAAAATCTATATTATACCAATAAAAATATATTTCATTAATTACTCAAATCATCCAGATCTCACTACACTCCCTGCAGTCCTGTAGCAACAATATTTACTAGATCATAATCTACCACTGTACACTCACAAAGGAATACTACCACCTGTAAGGAGCGTAGACAATGTCTTTGCTGGATGTACTATTCTTTTCATGAAAAGCTGGAATTATTTATAGTTAATTTCTCATTATTCTTTTCTTTGCACAATGTGGATGAAACTATATTGCCTATTGACTATATGTCTTTGCTACTTCAAAGCTCACATACTTATGTATATATTGTGATGGGAATGCCATCACATTGTTAACAAGTACTTGCATAGTGCTGTTGGTCACACTACATTCATACCATTTTGGTATTTTCATATTTGCAAGCAAATTAATGTTTACCTATTTTGTTAGTAAACTAACATTAATGATATCCAGATTTATAGAATTACAATTAATAGGTGTCACAGGCCTCTGCTTTGGCAAGAAAAGGAGATAAATGAACATGTATTTTACAGTTATTCTTTCTTTTCCCTATAAGTAATCCAAAAGACTTTTCTGTTTCACTGTGAGAGGAATCAAATATAGTATATATGAAAACTTGCACTTTTATTTGAGTCAGCTTTTATCTCTAATCTTAATAAATTTACCATTCAAATGATACAATCCCCTGGCCATTGCTGGGATTACTCAATGAAAATTGCACATAAAACATATTCACAGGATGTGGAAACTTTGTCAAGATACCACCACAGAAGAATAAGGATACAGCCTGAAAGTCACAGAAGTCAGAGGAAATATAGACAAAACAAGCAAACAAACAAGCAAACAAACCATAGCTGAAAGTATTAATGGTTGGTTTAATACAGTAGCTGAAATGCTGTGATGCCTCCAAATGCCAAGACACTGGGAAGTTTGTGTGTGATCTGGATTCCACAGAGCCACATCAAGTTTAACCAAGCAGGACTCCTATCAGGCAGGTCTAGATGAATATTCCTGCTCTTCAGGTTCAACCTTAAACGTTAGATTTGCTTCATCTATCTGATCTCTGTAAATAAGTTACAGCCTACATTTCTGTAACAATTCTGAAATCAAAGAAAGCCAAGTTTAACCAAAGAGTTAACTTTTGGATGAACATTTAGGCCACTGAAAATCTATGCTATGTTAAAGGCTATTTGTAACCCTAACTATTTCAGCTAATTTAATTGCTACTATACATTATGTTGGGGTTTTTTGTTGGTTTTTTTTTTTAATAAACTCTTAACCTGACATGTACCTTCAGCTTTGTGGACCTGTGTGTGAGGTGATTGTGCCTATCTAGGGCTAGGTACAAGGCGGTTCTCACATCTAATAAACATATTTTATAATAAAAAATAAAACTATCTTAAAATATCATGTTCTTCAGCAGAAAAAAACCCAACCACCTAACCCTCCCTGCCAGAAAAAAGATATTTTAAAACTTTCAAAAATGAGACAAAAATAAAAAAGAAGGCATCAAAAATAGGGAATAGGCTAAGAGATCTTTGGTAATTTCATGTGGGGGAAGGCAAAGTTTCAAGTCCCCAGCCTTATAGATGACAGTTTGGCAAATACAACAGTCTCATTTATTCTCTCCTTTGAAGCTGTGCTTCTTTATGTAAATAAAGAAATACAAATTGGATTAGTCAAGTTTTTTACACCCTACATTAGGAAAATGGTATTTAACTCTAGGGTCAGTCTTACATTGGCCAAATAAGTATTTAGTTCTACATATACATAAATTGCCAGCAGGATGAAATACTGAGAAGAGATTCCTGATGAATTAGGGCACAAAGTTGGAATGGAAAACAGAACCTGTGACGGAGATACCCTGTGGTCATCAGATCAGTTTGCAGCCAGGACTGTCCTTTTCTTATGCTCTTCAGTTTCAACTAAAACTTCGCTATAAAAGTCTGAAATAATTTGTTAAAGAAAATCCAGTCTATACTGTTTACTAAGGGCTCTTAATGTCTTTTTTTCTGATGGAGAAAAAATGATTTGTTGGCAATTTTCTGATGATCTGTATATAATAATAGGAACAAACATGATGTATTATAGTATAAAATCACTGATTTAAACATAACCCTGGCTCCCAAGTTCTCCTATATTTGCTGTCTCAAAGGGAAACACCTGTAAGATCAGATATGTATTCCCTTAACCTAGGCAAGCATGGCATACTTGAAGTACTATTTATTTTACTTCCAAATGAACACAATAAAAATGGTAGAATATATCAAGACATGATATAAGAAAGATCTCCCAGCATTGAATGTGTATTTGGGAGAAATTGCCGGCTATTTTGACATATAGGAACTTTCAGTATGCAATGTAAGCCATTTCTGTGTCAGTCCCAGGATCTAAAAGAAAAGGAGATCATAATTTCACACCCAGTTTTAAATTAAATTCAGTGTTCTACAAAGCCATTGATCCAGCAAATGAGCTTTCTACTGACAGGGAACAGCAAAACTGTGCTGCTCTGCATGGAAAGGGGATCCAGGAATTGGAAATCGGAACAGGCAGGCAGGGCAGCAACTGCCACCAAGGGACACCATTACAAAGTACACATGCAAGAGGAGAGGATTGGTGGCAGTGACCAGGGTCAGCTAACAGCCCTGTGACTGCCAGCCATGCCTTTGGTGACAATGCAGGTCTAAAATCAGGCCAGGAAGTCAAGTCAGCAGGGCCAGGGCAGGGCAGGAAGGTGCAATGCAGGGCAGAGGCACAGCTGCAACAAAACTCACACAAGGACCTATGTCAAAGGCCTGAGCTTAAATACAGCTTCCAAGCAAAATGAAGAGAGATCCCAGAAGAGGCCCTCACAGCTCATTCTCACAGCTTATGTGTTTTCACAGTGATTTG
This sequence comes from Egretta garzetta, assembly GCF_000687185.1. Taxonomy (NCBI): domain Eukaryota; kingdom Metazoa; phylum Chordata; class Aves; order Pelecaniformes; family Ardeidae; genus Egretta; species Egretta garzetta. The sequence continues at coordinate 2,173,547 of NW_009260269.1, read as the reverse complement.
ATCCAAGGTTACACAGCTGAGCAAAACTAGAGTTGATTTTGAACACAGATAGCCCAACCACTAGGAGTTGAGGGAAGAGCCTATTATTTCCCTCAGCATCCTGACACCTGCATCAGTCAATTTTTTTTCCGTTCAACAGGAGTTCAAACACTGTGACAGTTTAAATCCTCAGCCTTTGGAGAGGACAGGACATTTCACAGAAGCAGCGTATTGCCTCGAGATTTCCAGCAGGTTTTCCTTTCATTTTGGCTCAGGTCAGTACTGTACAGCCATTTCACTTTTGGCAGGTACTCAGATTGGAGGGCATAAAGAAAATACAAAAATAACAAAACAAATATAGCAACTAGCCTTACACATACAAAAATAAAATCAAAAACGTCGGGCTTCTTTATACATTTTGAAGGATCCCACTTTAACTTGCTTTGCAGATATGAACAGTTGGAAAATAGAAGTGTATGTAAGAGTTCCATTTATCTAATTGATTTGCCATCTTTTAGCCAGCAGAAAGCACTCTTCCAACTGTTTCAGCAGCACTTTCAAGATACTGTAATGCATTTAAACTGTTTCAATGAAATTTGATTATAGCTCCCTGTTTAGCAGTTCTACCAAATTTTGAACCCTTTATCTCAAAACTTATAAACAAAATTCATGACAAAAATTAATATAAATTCTTCACTATTTTTTACATTGAAGAATCTTCTACTTTGCAGATGGGTAGGTGATAAAAAGTGTTATAGGAAACCTCTTTATTTCGATACTCCTTTACCACTTTAAATAAGAATCTTCCTTCAGATGAAGTTTAAGAAGGAAAGATTTTTAAGCTTTGGGAGCTGGGAAGCAGACACAAAATTTCTACAGCACATAGAAAAATTTTTCCTCAAATGTCTACTGGTTCATGCGGAGTATGACTAACATAAGATCATAGAATCATAGAATGTCTTGGGTTGGAAGGGACCCCTAGAGGTCATCTAGTCCAACACTCCTGCAGTGAGCAGGGACACCGCTAACTAGATCAGGTTGCTCAGAACCCCGTCCAACCTGGCCTTGAAGGTTTCCAGGGATGGGGCCTCCACTACTTCTCTGGGCAACCTGTTCCAGTGTTTTACCACCCTCATTGTAAAGAATTTCTTCCTTATATCTAGTCTAAACCTACCCTGGTCTAGTTTGAAACCATTACCCCTTGTCCTGTCACAGCTGGCCCTACTAAAAAGATTGTCCCCATCTTTCCTATAGGCTCCCTTTAGGTATTGAAAGGCCGTAATGAGGTCTCCCCGCAGCCTTCTCTTCTCCAGGCTGAACAAGTCCAACTCCCTCAGCCTGTCC
>NW_009260269.1:2127981-2172127 GCF_000687185.1 Egretta garzetta | reverse complement strand
CTCTCCAATTTAGAGAGAAGGATGTTGTGGGGGACCATGTCGACAGCTTTACAGAAGTCCAGATAGATGACATCTGTTGCTTTTCCCTTGTCCACTGATGCTGTTGCTCCATCATAGAAAGCCACTAGGTTCATCAGGCAGGATTTGTCCTTTGTGAAGCCATGCTGGCTATCTCAAATCACCTCCCTGTCCTCCATTTGCTTTAGCATAGCTTCTAGGAGGTTCTGTTCCATGATCTTCTCAGGCACAGAGGTGAGGCTCTGACAGGTCGGTAGTTCCCAGGGTCCTCCTTTTGATGCTTTTTAAAGATGGGTACAATGTTTCACTTATTCCAGTCCCCAGGGAAATCCCTGACTGCCATGACTCTTCAAATATCATGGAGAGTGGCTTGGCAACTACATTGACTAATTCCCTCAGGACTCTGGGATGCATCTCATCAGGTCCCATGGACTTATATATGTTCAGATATCTCAGGTGGTCATGAACCTGATCTTCTCTTACAGCAGGAGGGGTTTTACCCTCCCGGTCCCCCTCATGCCATCCATTGACTCGGGAGGGGTGAGGAGAGAGCTTGCCAGTGAAGACTGAGGCAAAAAATTTGTTGAGTACCTCAGCCTTCTCCTCATCTGCTGTTACTAGCTTGCTGGTCTCGCTCATCAGCGGGGGTATGCTTTGATCCAAGGTTACACAGCTGAGTAAGATGTCAGACTCCTTTTCATCTGAGAAGGACTTTTTCTTTCTGCTAAGTTGACTTGGATGCTATCATGTTTTGTTCCCTCCTCATCACAGTATAGAGATACTGTTTGTCACCTGGACTGTAAATTTCATTGATCATACCACGTAGCTTTCTACCCTAAAGTTATTGAGGTTGAACAATAGTATCATCCGTCTCAAATCTGCATATTGTAAGCTTTATTTGCAGTATGTATTTGATCCATTCAGACAGGAGGTGGTGCTCTAGCATTTTTTCCCCTCCACGATAATCTGTGGACAAGTTTACTGAAGTCTTTTTTTAAAATGGGAGGGACTAAATATAGTCAAAGCATTTCAAAAAAATAAACCTTTAAAAATTAAAGTCTGCAAGACTGGTCCAGAGCATTGTTTCAATTACTGTGAATCTGTGATTTCTGGTTGTGGTTAATGATGTGGAAAGAGTATGTGATGAGGTCTAATGTGAGACCACTACTAGGTGCTAAGAATTATGGAAGAAAGAGTTACCTACTTTGAATTATTTTTGTTAAATAATACCCAGCCTGCTTCAACTGTATTAATAATAACCTCATATTTCCTTATGACACCTAACAGAATAAGGAATAAAACCACTGAAGTCAATACATATGAATTAACACTAATCAAAGTAAATGAAAAGAAACAGATTTTTTTTTTCCATTAAAAAAACCCAAAACTATAGTACACATAGGTCAAAGTGTAATGAAAGTGGTTTGGAGAGCAATATTTGTTCCATTTTTTGCAGGACTAGCTCCACTTCAGGGGTATGGAAACTATTTTGATAGAAATTCAGGTCCACATTACATTTTTACAGAGTAATTCCAGAATCATACTGGTTTGTTCTTGAACAAAAAACAGAAAACCCACCTCTGATTTTCTACTCCTATAATCACATCTGTAAAAGCAGATTAGGAACATTTTTCTTTTGCAAATTAAATGCAAATGAGCTAGCTGCGGAAGGAACAATACACTGGGGAATCAGACCTATCATCCACAGAAGGGGTCTTCAATAACTGCCCAACATTACGGAATTCCATCAAGGAAGGCAGAAGTCGTTTGCAAACTACTAGGAACTTTTTCCTCCATTTAAAACAACCTAAACCACATCATTTATGCTAAAACTTCTTATATAGAGAAGTAATCTTCATTCTTTAGCAGGTTCCTGACCAGTTAGGAGATCATTAGAAGCAGTCATAGTAATTTGGCTATTTAAGTTGAATCTCTCCCTGCTAAGTTAAATCACCCCCATTAATATAATCAATGTAGAGCAACTCCCATGAATTTGAAAATGGTATAGCCTTATGCTTAGTTTTGTGTTCAGTGGTGTAGCTACTGAATTTGTGAGCTTCTCATGTTCCCAGTTTCTGGGAACACAAGATGCTTTGCCAGAGCTACTCTGACACCTTTTGCACTACAAACCAGAGATGTTGCAATCACAGCTAAACTGCCTTTGATAATTTTCCTTTTCTTACCCCAACTGGTGTCCTAGTTTTCACTAATCTACTTGTGTTGATAATGTGAGTGGGATCAGGACTGAGACTTGTATTAGTCACCACAAAAGAAAATGACACTTGACAGCCATCTGTATTGTTTCCTGCACTTGGCCCAGGACCCCTTTTCATCCCCCTGGGGCTGTCAGTCCCTGCCCCAGTGATACTTCAGCAAGGCCACAGGACCATTCCTGACTGGCCTTGGCCTATCTCCAACCCCATGGAGATGCCCAATGACCCCAGCTGACTCCTGGCTTGCTCTGTGCCCTGGCTGGGGGCAGGCAGAGCAGGGACTCCCAGCCAAATCCTGTCTCATTGCCTTTGGCTTTTGGCAGTGGGATTGACCCTTGCTGTGAAGCCCTGCCCTGACACCCAATGGGGAGACCCTGTGGCCCCCAGCACCTGCCCCAGAAGAGCCACCAGCCCTCTCAGTGCCCTGACACAAGAGTGCAAGCTTTAGCTTTTACCCTGTAGTGTTCTGACCAGAAGTGACTGATATTTGAGTTCCTTATGCATATTCTGTTTGGTGAGTAAAGGTACACCATAGCATTTATGTTACAATGCAACTAACTACTTGTACAATATTTTGTCACTACTTTCAACACAGAGTTAAACAAATCTGTTTAGATTTTCAGGATCTCACTGGGATTTCTTTGGCTAGGCTGTGCCTAAGACTTCTGTTAGGCACAATTCCTCAAGCAGGTCTTTCAAGGGATGTAAGACTGGCACTAAAGAATGCCAAAAAAGTTGGTTGATTATATTTTATTTTAGCACTCCTTAGACATATGACACCATTCATGGGTTAGGCATCTTGTGTCCTGAATTAGACCAGAATTGGAATTAGACTATTGACAGTAAGTATTCATAGGATTCAATGGAGCTGATTTTCTTAGTCACTAAATCCAACACAATAGAGGGGCAGGAGGTGATTTATAAGATTTGAGGGGAGAAGATATGGAGTATAGATCCAAGTGTCCCCAAATTTTGGAGGAGTTCAACTCTAGATCAGTACCTTGCATTCCATGGTAACTTCAGCGCATGTGGTTTCCTCATTCTTGACTTTTGGTTTGGTTTTTTTTTTTTTTTTCAGAAGAGCCATCTATTTTAAATACCTACTTTAGGATTACTGGTGCAGTCACACCTGCACACACATGCACACACATGCACACACATACACATGAAGACAGGAGCAATAAATCCTACCAGACACGTCACGGTATAAATAGTATCCTATTCTCAGTTTTTATCCCAGACTTTTGCGATCAAAGATATGTCAGGAGGAAGACTCACTTTTTAGGTTAGATTTCTTATGATCACAGGTAGAAGGCACAGTCCTGCAGCATGACTTTGATGTGAGTGCTCTACAAAGACACAGAAAAAAACAATTTTATCTTTAAAATTCAGAATTTCCTTAGGGAAATTTCCAATATGACATATTTTTTCCCTATATACAGTCTCCCACTGCTTGCCTGGGTAGTTCAAATATGACTCTGTCCCAATTCTGGACAACACACCACAGGGGTCCTCGAACCTGAGCATAAACTTCAGTTGGGTCAGAGTAAACAAAGTATGCAACCTGAATTTGAGATTCTGAGTTGAGTTGGAAATCCTGGTGCTAGGAGTAAAATCATGTGAATCTTTTTCCTTAAAGATAAGGGCTTTCAAACTGAGACTGCATTCTTACCTAGGTGCTTTTCTGATACAAAGTCTGCTTTAATTAACTGCAACAGAAGATAATTCCTAATCCGTGTAAGAGAAAAAAAACGAAAAAAAACCACCAAAATAAATCTTGCTGAAAAGGATACAATGTCATCACATGAGTTCTTACCCTACTGCAATGGTTCACTTTAATCCCATCTTAATAAAAACTGATACGGTTTCCTTATTTATAAAACTATAAGGAAATGTACCTGAGAAAGACATTCAAATTCATGAACTGAAACTTTTAGAGCTTATTAGTCATCTCATACCAACATTTATTAATTTCAAAGAAAAATGTTTCCAAATTGATTAGACTGTTTTGAAATTGTTAGTCAACACATCTCAAACCCTGTGGTGTTGTTATGACAGCCACTTTCCAACCAAGGAAAGATTTATTTGCCAATGCTTGAAAAGGTCAGAGAGAAAAGTACTTACACAAGGACAATGCACACAGTTTTATATAAACACAACAAGGTAGTAAGTTCAAATATTTGCACAAATAGAAATAACTCTTGCCTGTCATTTTTAAAATGACCTTCCAATTAAAAGAGCATACAAAAGTATTTGTGATAAATCTGAAGAGGCAGTAATTCAGTTTTTCACATAGACCAGTGAGACCGGGCATGTTTCACTCAGATTGGTTTGTTAAATATTTTATAGATCAGTTTTCTGCTTCTATTGAGTTGGAGTGTAATCATCACATAATATTTTCTTTACTGTTGAGGGACATGTCAAGAAGCTTTTTATATTTGATTATTTATTTCTAGGGTAGATAATTTATTCATCAGCATCACTTGGCTACTGTGCCTGTCTTCAAGAGCAATTTTAGCTGATGTAATCTGACAGAACTGTTACGATGAATCAACAAACCTGGCAATCTGAATAGAATAATCTGTAATGCTGGCTAGTATGATACATTATTGTTTCTTGTGTTTCATACAACAAAATGAAACAAAACAATAACAAAACAAACAAACCCACCCACCCACACCTCATACAAAAACCCCTCAACTTGCCACTGATTTAATTGCTGATAGTAATACTCAAAAACTGTTTATAACAAAAGTTTTTCAGCATATTATGATTATGCTGGGTCTGGCTGGAATGGAGTTAACTTTCTTCATAGCTTTGGATTTGTGACTAAACCAATGATGATAACACACCAATTTTTTGGCTATTGCTGAACAGTGCTTGACAATGACAAGGCTTTCTCTTTTTCTCACTCTGCTCAACCTGCCCCTTCAACAAGTAGGGTGGGGGTGGGCAAGAATTTGGGAGGGAATACAGCTGGGACAACTAATCCGAACTGACCAAAGGGATGTTCCATACTATATGACGTACTTCTCAGCAATAAAAACTGCAGGGGAGGATATCCTCCAGGGCAGCTGTTGCTCAGAGATTGGTTGGGCATTGGTCTGCCATCGCAGTCAGTGAGTAATTGTCTTTGTGCTTTCTCAGCCCCTTCATTCCTTCACTTATTGAACTGTCCTTATCTTGACTCATGAGCTTTCTTGCTTTTGCTCTTCCTGTTCTCTTCCCCAGTCCTGATGAGGGTGGGGGTGGGAGTGAGGGAGAAGCTGTGTGGGTGCTTTGTTGCTGGCCAGGGTCAACCCACCACAATGGTATATAGGCATACAGGTATTAAATATCCATGCCAATATTGTAAATCATATTTTGAGTACTCTGTACTTTGGTCACACAACCACATACAGACCTGTCTTGGTAAACTGTTTCAGCCAGATACATCTACAAGGCCTGTTGAGCTGGTGGTTTTGATATATGCCTGCTCACTGATTAGTAGGACACAACAGGACGATCTAACTAGCGCGCTACATCTATCCAGCTTTGCCTTTAGGAATATCCAGGTATTCACACAAGAGGATGATCTAACTAGCACTGCATCTATCCAGCTCTGCCTTTAGGAATATCCAGGTATTCACACAACAGGTCAACTGGCATCTCAGCTGAGCAAACTCACGTCCCTAGACCATCCCAAAGCCACATTATCATACATACCTCTTTGATATCAAGGTAGTACTAGAGTCCATAAAACATTCAAAACAATATCTAGATGACTTTGGCTTCTAGTGTGTTCTAAACCACAGTCCACAGAGCTGCCAACTGCAACCCTTCACAAACTATGTGTTAGACCCTGAAAATCAATAGAATGTCTCACAAATTATAAAAATGGTCTTCTAAAAATTACATTTGGTACATTTACCTTTCTGTTCTGAATATATCATATCCATGGCTTCATGCCCTTCCCTCATGGGACATATAAATCTAATTTTAAAACGAAAATGTAAAATCTTTACCAAAAAAAAAAAAAAAAGAATGTGTAAAGTAAGTGAAATTGTAAACAGGAAATTAAACAGAACCAAACCTCAGATAAAATCACAAAATTGATGCCACTGTGCTTATATATGAGTTAGTCCAAAAAACCATTTAAATTAAATTACCACATAAACTAATATTTATCAAAGACTAGAAAAACTCAAATAAAGTAACTTGGAAATTAGATAGAGCTTCTTAGGACATTCTTTTAAGGAATTTAAAACAATTACTTTTAAGTTTTGCATTTTTATACCTTTTTAGTTTTAAATATTTGAGTACAATATTGCTCAAGATAGTAAGTTTTAGAAACTATTTGACTGTTAAGGATGTCAGTCAGATTTTTAAATGCCTCTGAAGAAAATAACACAGGATGTCTGAACAATTTTGCATACGCTGAGCATAATTCCCCTGTGCCTCTCCTTGTATGCTTGTAACTTTTGCATAAAAACTAATGAAGAGTGATGATATAGAACAATCATTTGTATATTGCTTATATTTTTTTCCAGTTGTACCAGCACACTAATTTTCAGGTCAGGAGATATCCCTATGTAAAGTTTCAAACAATCATTTTCAGTGTCTACAAGTCTCCAAATACTATGAAGAATTTGTTTATTTCTATTTGGTTTTCATCAGTATGAATCCTACTTTGTACTTATCATCTAGGCACCTATGAATACCATGCATTTTGTTCAGAAAATGTGGCTTCAGAAGTATGAAACATATTCTTTAATAGAATTCATAGAATCATAGAGTCGTCTAGGTTGGAAAAGACCTTTAAGATCTTCAAGTCCAACCGTTAACATAATCCTGCCACGCCACCACTAAACCGTGTCCCTAAGCACCTCATCTAGCCTTCTTTTAAATACCTCCAGGGATGGGGACTTGACCACCTACCTGGGCAGCCCATTCCAGAGCCTGACAACCCTTTCGGTGAAGAATTTTTTCCTAATGTCTAACCTAAACCTGCCCTGGCGCAACTTCAGACCATTCCCCCTCGTCCTATCATCCATTACCAGGGAGAAGAGGCTGACCCCCTCCTCACTACAGCCTCCTTTCAGAGAGTTGTAGAGGGCGGTAAGGTCTCCCCTCAGCCTCCTCTTCTCCAGACTAAACAACCCCGGTTCCCTCAGCCGCTCCTCGTATGAGTTGTGCTCCAGACTCCTCACCAGCTTTGTGGCTCTCCTCTGGACATGTTCCAGCAATGCAACATCTTTCTTGTAGTGAGGGGCCCCAAACTGAACACAGTATTCAAGGTGCGGCCTCACCAGCACCGAGTACAGAGGCACAATCACTTCCCTACTCCTACTGGTCACGCTATTCCTGATACAAGCCAGGATGCCATTGGCCTTCTTGGCCACCTGGGCACACTGCTGGCTCATATTCAGCCAGCTGCCAAACAGTACCCCCAGGTCTTTTTCCGCCAGGCAGCTTTCCAGCCACTCTTCCCTAAGCCTGTAGCGTTGCATGGGGTTGCTGTGACCAAAGTGCAGGACCCGGCACTTGGTCTTGTTGAACCTCACCCAGTTGGCCTCGGCCCATCGATCCAGCCTGCCCAGGTCCCTCTGCAGAGCCCTCCTCCCCTCGAGCAGATCGACATTACCACCCAGTTTGCATCTGCAAATTTACTGAGGGCACACTCAATCCCCTCCTCCAGGTCATTGATAAAGATACTAAACAAGACTGGCCCTAAAAATTTGAACATATTTCTCTACTACAAGAAATCAAATTTATTCTTCTGGTTAGGTTTCTGATAATCATTTACCTTCAATCATATAGATTATATAGATGATTATATAAAACTAATATTTTATTCTGTGTAAAATATTTTTTAAAACTTGATCTTTGAATATGTGTACATAATCTTTTATAGACTGACTTACTCTTTCTACAATGTAAATTTGTGGTCTCTATCACCTCATCATCCAACTGAGTTGGAGAACAGCCATCTTCAAAATGGAAGTCAGCATAAATTGTCCTATCAAGGTATGATGCCTTTACTCTCTCATTTAACCCTCCAGCTTTTATCCAGCTACTGTGAAATTATACAACAGGACCAGTGAAAACTCAGATGTAGTCACCTGAGTTTGATTCACAGCTACTATTTCAGCTCACCATTACTACAAGAAAGGAGCACAGTGGGGCAATGTTCCTCTGGCAAACAAACTGTATTTCCAGAAACTGATATATGATTGCTAGTTGGAAGCTGTAATGCTAGCATTTGCAAAATGCCTGTGTGGACATATCATGGCAGATCATGACCTTTAAGTGTTTACTATAAGCCTTTAACTGTATTTCTTTAACATACCAGGAGACATGGCTGGAATCATGTTTCCAAGAACAAAGGGGTTTGGGGTTTTTTTAAATTTTGTCATGGAATTCATGATTTTCTAGAATTCAGACTTCATACACATGCTTTAAGGTGTGCATTACATTTTCCTCTGACCAAGAAAAAAAAAGAAGAAAAGAAAAAACTTCTACAAGAGCTACAGTTCAACACTGCCCTACATTATGTTTTGTAATTGAAACAGCACAAGTCAAGACAGCATCTGGCTGAGAAAATCAGCTTCTCCAGTTTAGCTCTCGTCCCCCTTTTTTCTGACAAGGGTTAAAAAGTGACGGTGTTGTCTACTTTTGCTGAACAGAGCACTGGGGAAAGGGGCCATAGGGGAGAATCATTTCCTGGCTCTCTGTGTGGGATGTCCCCACTATAAGCCTTATTGCAGCTTATTCAAGCACCCAACTCTTTGCTGAATATTTACTTTCTCTATTAGGAAAATTTGAATCTTCATCTGTTGTGGGGAAGGTAAAAGTAAACATAATCTTCCTTTTCAGATATGGAAAGATTTTTCTCTTAGTGCCCAAAATTGTATTGATAATATCTGACACACCCACCCCAATATTCTGATTTAAAAGGAAGATGATACTTGGAATAAGGAAGTTGTCTGCAGGCTGTTGAGAGTCTCTGATACATGCAGAGGTTTTCTGAGAACACTTGTTAGCTTGTCGACCATTTCGAAGAATATGTCTCTCTCCAAGTACTTATAAGGGATCCTTATAAGAAATATTTTGGTTTTCCCTGTCAGTTCACATGAAATCCATCCATCTTTTGCGAAGTTCTCATATTATTTTTGAAAATGAACAGAAATTAATTCCATTTTCACCCTGTTGAGAATAGACATATATATGTTTCATTAAGTTTGAAAACAGCAATCAGAAGTGACTCATCCATTTGTATCTCAGAAAACTTTTGAACAGGATCTTGGCAGTTAGAAGTATATTTCCTGTCTATCTTCTACCTTTCTGCATAGAGAAGGAACAGCAATGCTTGTAGCAATTAGCACGAGTCAGACACAGTCAGTACAGACTGTAAAAACCTTAACCGACTTTTTGCTCTCATTGAAGTAAAGAAAATATGATCAGCCAGCTGTCCCAAAGAAAATAATAGTTTTGGTGTGCTCAAGAAAATAAATAATTCAATGATGCAAACAACACTTTTATCATTAATGTGTGTCCATGTGCAAATGTGCTCAGATGTGTCTGGAACAGGTTGTAAGTGTCAAAAATGGCAACAGCAAATGAGAAAATGAAAGTACAATTTGAATGGGCTAATCACTAACAAAGTTTTCTGTATGCAACCCTATAACTCACAAAAATAAGGCATGTTGGGGATACTCACTGTACCCAAAAGACTCTGGAGATGATAGGGGGAGACACCATGACCCTGTACCAGGAGCCAAGACCATCTCTTCAACCTCTAGACAACCCAGGGAGCAGAAGCAAACCCAAGGTGCCTCAGGACCTTGCCCAGAACTATGCACAGCACTCTGACTCATCCTACTTATCTCTGGGACCATGACATCTCTGCCACAAAACAGAGAAGTCATGTAATTTGTAAAACTGCAAAAATTTGTGATTAAAGTGTTTCGGTATCCAAATGCCATTAGGCTTCAAACCGTCATTAGGTCTTAATCTGTCACAATGTGCCTAGCTATTGTTCTCATGAAGCAATATGTTTTCCAATAAAACATCTGCTTTTCAGATAGAAATGTGAAAGTTTGCATAATTAAACCACTCTCTTAGTAATTTAACAAAATCACTTCATATGATGTTAAAAAAAGCCTGGCAAACTGTCCCACTAAATACTTCACTAATGAAAATCTCTAAGTCTTTAGTTTTAAAGAAGTATTTAAATTCAAATACAAATTAAGGCCTGGATTAAAAAGAAGGGAACAAGTAGTGCTCCAGACTGTAGGGGATAAACAATTCCTTAATTTGACTTAGTGAAGCATCTTTTTAATTCAGTTGAGTATATCTTTAAATTTTCATTTATTGGTATATTTGCCCTAGGGGCACAGTGTAACTTTCATTATTTCATTCTCTACTGTTATGCATATGTGTATGAGAACTATCATTGACGAACCAGCAGAGTGGCTGTGGATAGCATCTCGTCATCTGAAATATGTTTGAGCCAGATATAGAGAAGGTTTAAATAAGTGTAGCTCTTGAAGCCAGCTGACTGATGGGATTGCCCATTCACATAGGATCTGCCTTCTGTTATGTGATGGGTGCATTTTCATTGATAGCTACAAAATCTGTTTCATATGAGTACATGTTTTACCCAAACATATCATTACTATGGATGAAAGTGGTAGTTAATAAAACTGCGTTGTCCCTAAGGGCATCTTCCAAACAGATAACCCATACTGGAAAATTATTATAATAATAATAATAATAATAATAATAATACAACTAAAAAAATCAAAACAAAACTAGAATTCTATTGTATATCAGGATTTTGCATTTCCCAAGGGGGTGTGTGGGAGGAAATAGAGCTTTCTAGTTCTGATATTTGGTTTCTTATGCTAATCTCATTTTCTCTTTTCCACCTTTGTATATAGAAAGAATCAATATCAAAAAGATTTTTTTTCCTTTTCAAGTTTCTTACTTTTCAGTCATTTCAAGACTTTTACAGCTAATTCTTTGGTTTTAGTTAACCAACCAAATATAACTAATTACATAGGTTTTGTTCTCCCTTTAATGTCTTATATAAATTCAACAGAAAGATCTCTCTAACTATTTTTAAGGTGATGGGTAGGGAAAAAGGTCTCATTTTATACATGCATACTTAAAGAAAAATGAAATTGACTGTGGTATAAGTTAAGGCTAAATTAGAAAATAGAATAGCTTATTTGTCATGTTAGTTCATCATCATTTAATTATGTATTGATGAAAAAATCTCTAAAGTATCCTCATTTAAGTCCTCTAAATGAAATTTTGACAATAAACAAATGTTTAATGAAACCTTAAATAAGGGATCTTAGAAGTCCAGGTGAAAAAAGGTATGGGTTCATAAATATTTAAGAACAGAAATGTATTCTGAAGGAGAATGCGTGATTTTGGTACCTTTTATATTCTGCAACAAAGAATACAGTTATGATCTCTTTTTCTTCATGTTAAGTGGAGGAGATATTTAGTCAAGTAGAAACAGTCTTAAGAATCAAAGCTATGCAGTGGAAAATATTAAAATTTATTTTGCACAAATAAAGTCTTTGTAGTAAAATACAGTAATACTTCTTGTGTTTATCTTAAGCTGTTTTTTTAAATAAGATATATATTTGTGTTTAGAATGTGTTACAATTATAAAAATCAAATGAAGGCAAGCCCTAGAGTTGATGTGAAAGGTAAAGTAGAAAGCAAGGGAAAATAATGAAATTAATATGATCTGTATTTACCTACCAGTGAATGAAGAAGAAATGTCTGAGGCCATGAGTTTAAGAATGTGCCTTTTAAAGCAAGTATAGTTTAAAATATGTTTTGGTTATGGACTAGATTCTATGATGGCACATTCATCACACAACTGAACTGATTATTCACACACAATTAGATTTAGTTAGGATAGGGACTCTTATGGACACTTTAATCATTTGCTTCATGAATTGAAAAGGGGCATGCATTTGATTTACTGTCATCTGGGCGTGTGATAAAGATCAGCTAGTTGATAAATGTTGCAAATGAATTTGCTGATCGAAGCTATCCTTTCATTTGTTTTGCACAATAATTAAAGATTAATTAAATCAGACATGCCTCTAATGAAAGACTCTTACCTGCAGCTCCTTTCATCCAACTGGAAAATACAAAACAGACCAAGATGAAAATTCTTCAAAGAATGAGGGCTTGGATAAACAGAAAAGGGAATGTTTGTATTGTTCTGGAACTATTGATGCAAGCAATGTATAACATTTACACTCTGCTTATTTAGAACAATAATTACTTTTGGACCTGACATTGGTAACATTCAAAAATGAACATGCAATCAATATAAAACTTGTAAAGCTTTTTTTTTTCTTTTTTTTTTTTTTAAGTGGAAATGAATTAGTTGTTTCACAGAGGTAAGAATAGACTTTAAAATGAACAACTTTTAAATCTACTAATGGAGCAGAATGAGGGCTTTTCTAATTAGTGAATAGAAAGTAGTTACTTATTAAAGGCAGTCTTTTGAAATCTTATATTTTTTCTGGTTCAAGTGCTTCATAGAAGTCAAGAAGGCATGTTTGTTTGTCATGATCAATGCCCTAAATTAATCCGCAAAAAAATTACACTCTTGTAATGACTAATTAGGTTTGTTCAATTATATGACTCTGTACTTAGCAACTTCAACTAATGTGACATCTTTTTGTGCCTGTGTGCATGTGTGTTGGACACTGCTGGTTGTAGCATCACTAATATGGCCATGTGGTTTTTTTGGTATTGCTGTGCCGGAAGAAATTTTCTATACTCCATGGTAGCTTCACTATTGCAGTACATGACGTCAGAGTTTCATTTCTTAACTCATGATTTAAACTGTTATGTTGTAAAGTACAAAAATAACAAAAAAAAGAAAAAAAATCAGAGAAAAGAAAAAAACTGAAAGGCCACATCAGTTTTTCAGGATGATTTGGTGAAAAATGGATTGGCTCACAAAGAATATTACTAGTCTAAAAACATTTCTTTCAGGGACTTTTCAAGAAGATGCAGGAAAAAATCAACCCGAAATTCATTAATGTAGAATGTAAAAGAGACATGTAAACTAAAAATTGGAAAATGGAATAGTTCTCTACAATCTATTTTAGACACCTATTTTCAGTTGGGGTGAATCGCCATTATAGGTGATGGTTAGTGTGAGAGAAAACATAGTTAATTTGTAACCTAACCTCTAGAAGGTTAAAACTATGTGATATGACTTCAGTCCCAGTGTTTTTTCTGAAAACAGAAAGAGATCAAAAGGAAGGGATATTTCTTTTGAAAATTAATGTAGATAGAAGGTAAACTTTCATGTCGCACTGAAATGTACTCTCACAGAAAGAGTGAAGGAACTACGTAAACTTTCCTTCTTATTTTAAGCTTCTTTTAATTTTTAAGAGCATCTGGTAGTTGACAAGGTACCTAGCTAAAACTCTTAGGTGCCAGTAACAATAGATTTTGTTCATTAATTATAACCTTCTCTTTAAACAATAAGAAAGCTACTGAATTAAAAGAAAATAGTTTTACAGGTTACAAGCAATATAAGCTATACAACAGCCCGATTGATTTTAATAATTAGAACACAAATGTTATGATAATTCTGTTTATTCATGAACTATGATAATCATGAGTATCCAGAATAGTTTTTCATTACATCTGAATAGTAATCACATACTTTCCCAGGGTACCTGTCTGGTTTTATATTCCTTAGGTCATTTTATGTTTCCGCAAGCCAGCAGAGAACTGACAGAATGAAGGAGGAACATCTTCTAAACATAAGCAGTACATATAGACCAAGCTGTCTCTGCAAAATTGTTAGGATATAGAGTATAGTGGTCAGGGAAACTGAAATTTTAAAATCGTCTCTGGCATTCTCCCAGAAAAGCCATACAGGCATATGTTGGGGGTTGGACCAGAGCTGTGCTTTATGCTACAGACACCCAGTGCAGAGAAATCCAAGTTTCTAGTAGCTTTTCTTAACCTTCTGTATCCTGAAAACTTTAGTCATACTATGGTTTTGTGCCATGCCTTTATATTTGTCTACATAAAAGCAGCCATACCTGGCCCTTTGTGTGATGTTTTTGGATAAAAATGTGACATTGAATAGAAAGACAAGAGGAAGAAAGAAAATGTTAAAGTTATTAGGAAAAGCTTTTCTAACCATTTCTAAAATGTCATCTCTGAAACATGAACATTGCACACAACAAATTTTGGCTAACATTATCCATTAGGTCAAAGCTTTTGCTGCCATAAATCAAAATACTTTCAGAAATGTCAGTGGAATATGGTAATGATAAATTTCATAATATGAAAATCCACCTTAAGACAAAATCAGGACTGGAGCTCAATGGGTTTTCATCTCCAGATCTATGCTTAGTTTGGTCTTCCAGACTTGCAATTTCTGATAGCTTGAGGTGTAGGCCTTTTGGCATATTATTAACAAAGACTGATCTTGAAACTAAACTTGGAAAAAAAAAATGTATGGAGTGAGACAATTGCCCACCTTCCCACCAGAAAATGCTATAATGGTAATTTGTGTTAGTGGAAAATATTCTGCATGGCTCCCATATTCTGTCAGTTGATTTCGTATTGTTCTGATATTAGGATGGCCTTGGTACCAAAGTTCATGTTTCAAGTATTTCTCTTCCATGTCTCTGATGTGTCTAGAGGTTGAGTGACTCATTTTATGACAGAAATCCTTCCACACACTTATTAACTCTTTGGATATAGACCATTGATTTCACCTTTGTCTTGGGTATTTGGGTTTGGGGATGTTTTCTCCCTTTCTATATGACTGCTTTTCCCTTTGACATGACTGCTTAAAACTTCTGATGTGAAATGTATTACAGACTAGAATGGATAAAACGTCAAAATTGCAATGTTGCCTTCAAATAATTTCAAAATTCATAATTTATGGGAATTAAGAACTCATTCTGATTTTAATATCTATAAAGATATGAAATCTCAATACTGCAAATCAAAGTAACATTTAGTCAGAGAAATTCAAAGTTAACAAGCCATGAAAGAAAAATCATTGATCTGAAATTAAAGTTCTTTTGTAAATTTTGTTCTGAGAGATTTGTTTAGAAGCTTTGAAAATATCCTTCAATTTTTAATCAAAGTTGGGATATGAGAAAGGAAATTTTACTGACACCTCAAGAGATTATGGCTGTTTACCTGCCTCTAAAAACTGTCACGTTTATGTGTCATAGTAAAATGATAAATCAAAGACATCTGAAGTCTCCAAAAGCTTTATACTTTTGCAATGTGAAATGTTTATGTTTACCAAATATGAAGGTCATTGTGTTTGTACTTCACCCATTTTTTTATTTTTTTTTTTTAGATTTGACAGATCGATTCTAGTTATATTTAAAAGCCTGGTGCTTCTCTTAAAACTGTGAACCCTAATGCCTATGTTACTTTCCATGGCAGTAAGACTTACTGCCCTGGTCTTACTCTCTGGTTATGTTTTAGTCTGATGTGGACTTCCTACAACTTACATTAGCTGACTATGAGAAAACAAGACATTATAGTCACAGCATCCAAATGGAATTAATTCACAGAATCTAATTTATTCATCTTTAACAAATCAATATTTAATATACACAAGCTATTTTTTTCCTCACAAGATAAGTCACTCATTCTGCAAGTTTTGTGTTTATGATATTTCTCTAATTTAAGTTGGAAGAGTCTGAAGACACATTTTGTTTATAAAAAATTTAGCTTATTAGAACATCTTTTGCAGTACTCAAGTAGTCACTTATAAAATGGCTTAGCAGAAAGATGACCTTTTAAGTCTTCTTAACAGGTTTCTATTACCCAATGAACTGAAATGAAAAGAGGAAAAAAATGAACTGCTTAAAATTCTATTTAGGAAGTCAGATATTTTGATTTTTTTCAAAATATGGCATTTAATTATTTGTGCATGTGAACTAGTTACATGTACCAATTATTGTTTCATGATCTTTTCTAGCTTCTTTCATAATTCCTCCAACTGAAGAAAGTAAATCTTCAGAACACTGAAAAGCTTTAACCTAAAGAGATGCCCAGAGGACAGTGGTTATCCTAACATGAGGGAAACAAAGATATTTTGAAAGTGAAGAAAGCACAAGGATAGAAAGGCCAAAATTCCTCCTGTAATAATGTGACTGTCATAATATTTTGGTTACTTTGTGGTTCACTGTCAAAATTTGACATATGGTTAACACATATTTATGCAACATGTTGAAGGAGGAAGAAGAGCTCGGCATAACATTTCAGTAGTTATATTGATACAGCAGAGCCTGTAAATACAATTTTTGCTATTCCTAATGAAAAGTCTTGGACTCTGCTCTGAGAACTGGCCTGGGATCATCTTGGTCAGAGCTGGGCTGGGGTGGTTTCAGCGCCTGCCTTGGGCCCTGTTGGCTCCCCTGCCTGAGTCTGAGTTCTGCCAGTGCCTCCACGGGAAGGATCTGGCAAAACCAGGGGACTGTTGTCCAACAAACGAGGTCCCCTGGTGGAGGAACTGAGCCTGGGGATCCTGTGGGGACACTCTCACCTCTCAGCTGGGAACAGACAGTAGGCAGCAGCCCAGGATAACACATTAAAATAAACCCAAGCTGATTCCAGGACAGAGGGCTTCCAAATGATACTGTTCCTGGCAAAGAACTCAAAATAATGGTTATTTCTCATAAAATCCTCCCCTGTTCTTCTTAAGGAGGCTGGCACCATCACCTTGAAACCTCAAGGGACGTTGGACGGTTAAGCACAGCACCAAGCGAACAGGGATACATAGGCAGGGGTTTTATGAAATAATTTCAACTGTAATAAGCTTTTCTATATCAAATAATTTGAACTGTTACACTGCTAAAACATTAACTGGATTAACACTATTTTTTCAGTTCCATCTATATTTGTGTTTCCTTTTCCCCAGAACAAGTTCTTGAGTGTGGCATTGCCAGTGGTACTTTCCAAACACCTGGCAGAACCTGGAGTAAAAGAATTTTTAGGAATAACATGAAACTTTCAATAGCTAGAGATGTTTTTGGAGTCAAAGATGAAGCATTCCCAGAAGGGTTTCAGCATTAAGAATAACACAGTACTAGTTTACTGGTAAACCCAACTCCTCATTAGGAAATATCAAGGGAGGCTACTCAAACCAATAGGGAAAAATAAAAAAAACGAAGAAACTCAACCTGCCTGTCCTTGTGGTTTTGAGTAAGTCCTACCAGCAGGTTAAAGTCTTTTCCATCCATAGCTCTAACAGATGGACTAACCTTAGATTTCCTGTATTTGACTTAGGTTAACCAAACGATATGACCATAAACATTTTGTCATACAAGTTGATCTACTGCCATAAGCATCTTTAAATCTCTGTTACACTTATAAATCAAGAAGTCAGCCATTGCAAAATAATGTTTCAAAAAGGACAAAGGTAAATAAAGACAGTGTAAAAGCATATTAGAGAAAAAAGAGGAGAGATGAAAAAGATATTTTTTTTAAAATGTACTTTTCTCACAGAACATTGAAATTTTTCCTGGGAAAAAATAAAAAAGCCACTCAATTTTTAGCATAGTAATTGTGATAATGTGCTGGTTTTGGCTGGGATAGACTTCATAGTAACTAGTATGAGGCTATTTTTTTGATTTATACTGAAACAATGTTGATAATTCAGGGATGTTTTCATTATCACTGAGCAGTGCTTACACAGAGTCAAGGCTGGGAGTGCACAAGAAGCTGGGAGGGGGCACAACCAAGACAGCTGACATCAATTGACCAAAGGGGTATTTCATACCATATGACGTCATGCTCAGCATATAAAGCCGGAGGAAGAAGAAGGAAGGAGGGGGGGGACATTCAGAGTGATGGAATTTGTCTTCCCAAGGAACTGTCACATGTGATGGAGCCCTGCTGTCCTGGAGATGACTGAGCACCTGCCTGCTGATGGGAAATGGTGAATGAATTCCTTGTTTTCCTTTGCTTGTGTGCGTGGCTTTTGCCCTACCTGTTAGATTGTCTTTATCTTAACCCATGAGTTTTCTTATGTTTACTTTTTCAGTTCTCTTCCTTATCCTGCTGCAGAGGGAGTGAGTGAGTGGCTGGGGTTAAACCACAACAGATAGTAACACAACTGAAAGACTGATACAGCTTCGATGATTCATACAGCATATTCATGACCCATTAACATCAAATTTTGCTAATTTTTTCATTTAAAAATTATGAAATTAATTCAAGTAATTTTATATTGAGTATTTTTCTCTACATTTTGGTCTGTTAAGGACTATTTTAATGGTGAAATTTATCCTATTCAGAGCACTGATTTAGGAATTTCGCTTTCATACAAGTTAGCACCATCAATCACATATATTTATTTAGATACTTTAGGAGCAGTTTAAAAATAGTTGTTTATTTTTCCTCCATAATACCGAACTGGGACCATTAGCTATTAATCAGATATTAATATTTGATAGTCATTACTCACATAAAATGTGAATACAGAAATGTTAATTATGAAAAAAAGAAAAACCCTACTTTTGGCTTCAAAAGGCATTGAAACAAGTCCTTAGAAAGGATTTTCTCTAGTGACTAGGAGTGAAGTATTCTTCTTCCTATTATGTTACAATAAAAATTAATCCAAAATAAGCCAGAAACCCAGTAATGGGATCAACGGTAGAGGAAGAGACATAAGGAAAATGAAAAATATATAATGGTCGAAAAGAAATCGTATGCACTATCCAGAAATAAAACATTCACAGAGAACATCTTAGAAATACAGGCATTAATACTTATTAATAAAAGAACAATGTCTGATAATAAGCACTGATATAATTAATAATAATATAATTAAGTCTACTCGTACTTGTATAGGATATTTGCATTGTAGATAATAGTTTGAAAAATCATGAAAATTTAGATATGAGAAACGCTCATAAAATGTTAATTCTACCTTCCTTCTTCAACTAACCTCAAATCTCCATTATCTTTTCTATGAACCTGGCAGATATATATTTTTAAAAGTGCATATAAAGGCAGATTCAGAGTTAGAGAAGGCTGAGAAGGGTATTCTGCAAAAATAAGAAGGGTATTGTGCAAAAAGTAGGATATTGATAAAGGAATGTTAATGATGTCAAGTATCACCAATTTCTTATTGATTCTTTATGTCCCTGAAAGCATTCAGACATGCTCCATGTCTTGTGTCCTGAGTACACATTAATTGATCCAACAGTACCTATTTATGAACACCAGTTTTCACCACCTGTAAAAAAAAACATCAGCCTTGCTTTCTGAGGTTTAAAAACCACAGAATGGTAGTTCATAGCACAAGGAACTGCAGTGTGTGCTGACTCATAACAGAAAGATGCAACTCACATTTGAAAATATCAGTATTGTGCTATTATATCTTGCATCTATTATGAATTAGAAGTCTCATTGTATGAAATAAGGGACACAGGTGACCCAGAAGAGTAAGTAGATAGGTATCTTTTGCTATAAGACTACTAAACCTATTGCCCAGATCTGGGTAGAGAGTTGGTATCCCTTACAAGCTCTCCCGGGACCAGGGAGCCAGTATCCTCAAAAAACCTTTTGACATCGGGAGGATCCTCTGGTTAGTGATTAGTCACTTAGGAATTAAGACTTCTCCCCTCAGAAGAGTGGTGGGATCACTAGCCCAACTGAAGCACATCTATAACAATGCTTGCAGCATGGGCAACAAACAGGAGTTAGAAGCCATTGCACAGCAGGAAAACTATGATATAGTTGCTATCGCAGAAATGTGGTAGGACAACTCACATAACTGGAGTGCTGCCATAGATGGCTATAAACTCTTCAGGTGGGACAGGCAAGGAAGAAGAAGCAACATACAACCCTGTATGGTAGAGAGTGTTTTTATTGCCTTGAGCCTTGGTGATGATAGGGTTGAGTGTTTATGGGTAAGACTCAGAGATAAGGCCAATGAGGCAGATATCATGGTAGGAGTCTGTTATAGACCTCCCAACCAGGAAGAAGAGACAGATGAAATAGTCTGCAAGAAACTAGGAGAAGTCTCATGATCTCTAGCCCTTGTTCTTGTGGAGGACTTATATTTACCAGATGTCTGCTGGAAGTACAATACAGCAGAAAGGAAACAGTCTAAGAGGTTCCTGGAGTGTGTGGAAGACAACTGCCTGACACAACTAGTGAGTGAACCAACTAAGGAAGGCACCCCACTGGACCTGTTGTTTATGAATAGATAAGGCCTTGTGGGTGATGTGATGGTTGGAGATCAACTTGGGCACAGTTATCATGAAATGATAGAATCCTTGATTCTTGGAGAAGTAAGGAGCAGGGTCAGCAGAACTACTACAGGTTTGCAGATGACACCAAACTGGGTGGTAATGTCGATCTGCTCGAGGGGAGGAGGGCTCTGCAGAGGGACCTGGGCAGGCTGGATCGATGGGCCGAGGCCAACTGGGTGAGGTTCAACAAGACCAAGTGCCGGGTCCTGCACTTTGGGAATACTGTGTTCAGTTTGGGGCCCCTCACTACAAGAAAGATGTTGCATTGCTGGAACATGTCCAGAGGAGAGCCACAAAGCTGGTGAGGAGTCTGGAGCACAACTCATACGAGGAGCGGCTGAGGGAACCGGGGTTGTTTAGTCTGGAGAAGAGGAGGCTGAGGGGAGACCTTACCGCCCTCTACAACTCTCTGAAAGGAGGCTGTAGTGAGGAGGGGGTCAGCCTCTTCTCCCTGGTAATGGATGATAGGACGAGGGGGAATGGTCTGAAGTTGCGCCAGGGCAGGTTTAGGTTAGACATTAGGAAAAAATTCTTCACCGAAAGGGTTGTCAGGCTCTGGAATGGGCTGCCCAGGTAGGTGGTCAAGTCCCCATCCCTGGAGGTATTTAAAAGAAGGCTAGATGAGGTGCTTAGGGACACGGTTTAGTGGTGGCATGGCAGGATTATGTTAACGGTTGGACTTGAAGATCTTAAAGGTCTTTTCCAACCTAGACGATTCTATGATTCTATGAACTGCCACCTTGGACTTCCAGAGGACAGACCTCAGACTGTTCAAAAGGCTGGTTGACAAAGTCCTTTGGGAGGCAGACTTGAAAGACAAAGGAGCCCAAGAAGGCTGGTCACTCTTCAAGAAGGAAATCCTGGATGCATAAGAGCAGGGCATCCCCACATGCTGAAGGATGAGCCAGCAGAGAAGAAAACCAGCCTGGCTGAATAGACAGCTTTGGCTGGATCTCAGAAAAAAAAAAAAAAAAGGAAAGTTGATAAGCTTTGGAAGAAGAGGTAGGCCTCTCAAGAGGACCACAAGGATGTTGTGAGGTCATGCAGGGAAAAAATTAGAAGGGCTAAAGCTCAACTAGAACTTACATTGCCCAATTCTGTGAAAGATAATTAAAAAAAAAAGTTTCTATAAATATATTAAAAACAAAAGGAGAGCCAAGGAGAATCTCCATCCTTTACTCCATGCAGGGGGAGCCATAGTGAGAAAGGATGAGGATAACGCTGGGGTACTTAATGCCTTCTTTGCCTCAGTCTTTAGTAGCAAGGTTAGCTGTTCTTCAGGTACCCAGCCCCCTGAGCCAGAAGGCAGGGACAGGGAGCACAACAAAGCTCCCATGATCCAAGAGGAAATGGTTAGTGGCTCAGTGTTGGGGCCAGTTCCGTTTAACATCAATGACCTGGATGAGGGGATTGAGTGCATCCTCAGAAAGTTTTCAGATGACACTAAACTCGGTGGAAGTGTTGATCTGCTTGAGGGTAGGAAGGCTCTACAGAAGGACCTGGACAGGCTGGATTGATGGGCTGAGGTCAATTACGTGAAGTTCAACAAGGCTCTGTGCTGGGTCCTGCATTTGGGTCCCCATTCAATACTACAGGCTTGGGGATGAGTGCCTGAAAAGTTACCCAGTGGAAAAGGACCTGGGGGTACTGGTTGACAGCCGGCTTAATAGGAGCCAGCAGTGTGCACAGATGGCTAGGAGGGCCAACAGCATCTTGGCTTGTATCAGAAATAGTGTGACCAGCAGGAGAAGGGAATTCATCCTGTCCCCGTACTCAGGACTGTGCTCAGCACTGGTGAGGCCTCACCTTGAATACTGTGTCCAGTTTTGGGCTGCTCACTATAAGAATGACATTGAGTTGCTGGAGCATGTCCAGAGGACAACAAAGCTGGTGAAGGGTGTAGAGCACAAATCTTATGAGGAGCAACTGAGGGAACTTGGGTTTTTTATCCTAGAGAAGAGGAGGCTGAGGGGAGACCTTATTGCCCTCTACAACTGCCTGAAGGGAGGTTGTAGTGAGGTGGGTGTCGGTGTCTTCTCCCAAGTAACAAGTAATAGGATGAGAGGGAATGGCCTGAACTTGTACCAGGGGAGGTTTAGATTAGCTGTTAGGAAAACTTTCTTCACTGGAAGGGTTATTAGGCACTGGAACAGGCTACCCAGGGAAGTGGTTGAGTCCCCATCCCTGGAGGTATTTAAAAGACGGGTAGATGAGGTGCTTAGAGACACGGTTTAGTAGTGGACAGGTATGGTTGGACTAGATGATCTTAAAGGTCTTTTCCAACCAAATGATTTTATGATTCTATCATTCCCTTCGGTTGGAGAAGGGTGTACAATACACTAGGTCCATAGGCAGACAAAAACCATTATTCCATAAGTAGGCTCATTAGTAGCAGAAAAGTTTATTGTTTACCACGCATGTGGGGTATATGCCTTGTGTTACTTAATATGACACAAAATACAAAAGACGGTGTTGCTCCAGCCAGTAGGGGTTGCGTCCATCTTCAAGTTTCCCCAGAGCCTTGGGATGGCTTGTGGCTTTTATCCCTTGCTTAGACACACCTTCCCTGCTTCCTATGCTAATAGCAAGCATGCTCTGTGTGGTCCTCTTTTGAGTCAGTGGGTCTGAGTTGGTGGTCAATGAGTCGTTGGTCATGATCTCTGCCTGCCCAAATTACCTTTGGGCTAAGAGTTCACAGTTGGTCTTGAATACTGCTCTCTCAGTGCCTTTATTTGCAGAGTGTTTGAGACATTTCTCCCTTATTGCGTCCTTTCCTGTTATCTGCATTCCTTCGGGACAAACAGCAAGCAAGATACCAAGTTGTGTGCCATAGTATGGTGACTATACAATCAAAGTCTATTACAGGAAAATAATGTAGGGAAGATCATGAGGTTGTTTCTCAACATTGCCTGTTAAATTGTCATGAATATTATCGTACTTACAGCTAAAATGGAATGCAAGAAAATGTGTAATTTCAGATACTTCCTGTTATTGCATTATTCCAAGGAATCCCTAATACTGCCTGCACCTTCTGAGAGGGTAACCAAAACTACATTACAGACATTAAAGACTCTAGATCTTAAATTTTACATAAGTTGCACCTGACTCATGATCTGAAGGTAGAACACTCTCTTTGATTTTTCTCAATAATGCAATAATTCATAGTATAGACCACACAGTCAGACACCAATTTGTATTACAGCAGCTTAATTCTAGAAGTCGGATTTTTCAAGAATTTTCTACTTTCTTCAGCTGAACTGGAATTACCTTTTCCTGAAAAAGAAAAAAAAAATTGGCTACATTCATGCCTTTGAATCTTAGTCCTGAGTACTCAGGCATTTTGTCAATATCTTGCCATTCTTCTGGACTAAGTCAGCCATAAATCACCAGTTAGGATTGTTTGATGGCCCTTTAATCATCACCAGAGCAGCTAAACAAAACAGCATTGGATTTCATAGTTGTCCTAAAATTTTAACATGTGGATGCTATGGACAGCATGAAGGAATTACCCAAAGTATTCTAGGAAGATAACAGATTGATGATACATAAACATGACAGCAATAAAAAGACCTCATAACCTATAAAGTAACAAATTAGATAGTGGGACAATAACATCCTTAGATTTTCTTGTATAAGAAACTTGAAATTTTGGACAGAAAACGAATTTACCTGGACAAGTGTATTGGGTTTACATGGTAAGGTTTTGGTAACGGGGGAGGAGGGAGGTGGGCTATAGGGGTGGCCTCTGCAAGAAGACAGGAGTTGCCCCCATGTCAAACAGAGCCATTTCTGTCTGACTCTAAAACAGACCCACTTCTGGACAAAGCTGAGCCCATCAGTGAAACTGATGGTGCCCCTGTGATAACATATTTAAGAAAGGTTAAGAAATTCTGTGCAGCAGCTGTGAGATAGAGGAGCGAGAAAAATGTGTGAGAAACAACCCTGCAGACTCCAAGGTCAGTGAAGAAGGAGTGAAGAGGTGTTCCAGCAGCTGGAGCTGAGGTTCCTCTGCAGCTAATGGAGAAGACCATGGAGAAGCAGGTTGTACTCTTGCAGCCCATGGAGGACTATGGTAGAGCAGATATCCACACTGCAGCCTGTAGAGGACACCATGCCGAAGCAGATGGAGATGTCTTGAAGGAAGCTGCAGCCCGTGAAGTGCTCATGCTGGAGCAGGTTCCTGGCAGGCACTGTGGCCTATCGGGAACCCACACTGGAGCAATCTGTTCCTGAAGGACTGCACCCCATGGAGAAAACACATGCAATTCTGGAAGAACTGCAGCCTGTGGGAAGGACTGATGCTGGAGAAGTTTGTGAAGGGTTGTATCTCATGGGAGTGAACCCATGCTGGAACATGGGAAAAGTGTGAAGAGTAAGGAGTCACAGAGGTAAAGTGTTATGAACTGACTGCAACCCTATTCCATATACCCCTGCACTGCTTGGGGTGGGAAGAGGTAGAAATGTCATGAGTGAAGATGAACCTGGAAGGAAGGGAAAGGTGGAGGGAAGGTGGTTTTAGTTTGTCTTTGTTTCTCATCATCCTGTTCTATTTTTAATTAACAAGATATGAAATCATTCTTCCTCAAGTCAAGCCTGTTTTACCTGTGATGGTAAGCAAACACCCTGTTTTTATCTCAGCCTGTGAGCTTTTTTCACCCTTTTTTCTCCATTATTCTGTTGAGATTCTTGTCTTGTTATATATGAATCTTCAGAATTACTTTTATGGTAACATATATTGTTCTGCCTTAATGACATGATTCACTTGCCATCATTCAGCAGCTCTCAAGTAGAATGAAACATGAATAAGAAGCGTGTAGCATGTTCACTCCAGGAAATGTTTTATGTCCTGTGCAACTACAGATGTTTTTGTTTAATCTTACAGCATAATTTAGCCAGTTACTGCTTAATGTTATTCTTCAGAATTTTTTCTATTGTGTTGAAGTAAGATCACTCCATGCCTGGAAGCTCAGAGATTTTTCAAATAATAGATTGCTTTTAGGCAAACTTTTATCATGGCTCTGATGATAATTGTAAGGACAGAATTTTTTGTGTCTTCATAAAAGTAGGAGTAACTTAAAGAACAAAAAGAGAGAACATAATGAAAAACATAAGACAGAATTCAAAGGAAAACAACATGCCCATCTATGGTTTCTCAAAATATTAAATGCTATTAAAGAAAATGTTGAAGACAAATACAAATCTAAGCAAATAACTTAACCATTGGTGTTAGACACTTTCTATGGGATGGTTCAGAAGACAACAACGTACTGAAATACTGGTATAAATTGAATATTAAGAAAAAACATAAGGATAATTTCAATGCAATGTAAATTCTTTTTTCCAAATGTCTTCATCACTTAATTTTCAGAGGAAGTTATCCTTGAAGTATCACCAAGATTTATTTACTTTTAGAAATAAAACTGAAGTCCTTTAACATTTTACTACTAGGCAGCATCATATTTCTGGAAATGACTGAGAAAATGTCATGCTTGACAATCTGAAGCATATGGAGGGGTTTTTAACAAACACTTGAAAAAAACCTTCTCTAACTGTTGCTCAATATGCTTATCCATATAGGCACAAAGTGACTTCCTAGCTCCTATTAATATAAATCTGTCTGAAGACTAGTTCATTGGTTACCCTTAGCAGTGCTTCTTCCAAAAGGGACTTTGTTTTGCATGTTTTTACTTTTGTCACTCTTAGCTTTATGGAGAGGTGGTATGCGAGGACCATACATCCCATGTGGGAGATATTTTATGTCCTCCCTTCACTGGAGGACCTGCATAGTTATCATTAAATAAAATAGTCCTCTTGCAAGCTCTTACTTATACCTGTAACTGGCCACAAGTCCATGTTTTGTTATCAGGAGTATGCAAGGACTACGTGAAAGCACCTTCACATGATCTACTTTCAACCTGCATTATTACTACAGAGACCCCTATTAGTCATACATTTATGATTTTCATTTCAGTTAGAGAAGTAGATGTAATCTGGGAGTGGGGAAACACTTGTGTTTTGCTAGAACTGACTGATGTGACTCTGAGTTCATTAACAGATGAAACTGACAGCTAAAAGAAAGTAAAAGCACTTTTCCCAGTCAAAAGAAAATATTATCCCAAAACTGAATATGATGTGAGACTTGTTTCATGTGCCTCAGATTAAATGGATTGGACAAAGACATGATCTTGGTTAAATTACATAAATAATACTTTTTTTTTTAAATATCCCTGTAAAACTGTTTAAACTCCAGTTTATCAATGTTTGCTTGCTATTGGGGGCCCAAAAAAAAATAGGATCACTCATGCTATACTCACTATGACTGCGAGCAGGGAAATACGTAAGTTTTCATGACTGTCTCACAATGTATCTTGCTTGAATCACAGTAACAGTTAAAACAGCAGAACTGGAACAATCTCAATTTATTATACCACTTATTACATACACTTTTGCTTCTTGCTGTGCAAAACGTTCTTATGAATGGGCCTTAGACACCTCAGAAGAGATCCACATTGTGTATTAATATGAATAATGTTGTATCTTTTGTTCTTAAATTCTAAATTCTATGAAACCTAGTAATGTCATCTTTGACTTCAAATATTTGAAGTTCAGATCAGGAACATTACAGAATATTTCCAAAGCATTTTTGAGTAAATTCATTGACAATGAACAATTTTACTCCCGAATCATAGAAACATAGAATTGTTCAGCTTGGAAAAGACCTTTAAGTTCATTGAGTACAACTGTAAACCTAACACTAAAAAGTCCACCACTAAACCATGTCCCTAACTGTCACATCTACCCATCTTTTAAATGCCTCCAGGGATGGTGAATCAACCACTTCCCTGAGCAGCCCGTTCCAGTGCCTGATAAACCTTTCAGTGAAGAAATTTTTCCTAATATCCAATCTAAACCTCCCCTGGTGCAAGTTGAGGCTGTTTCCTCTCATCCTACTGCCCATTACCTGAGAGAAGAGACCAACATCCACATTGTTACAACCTCCTTTCAGGCAGTTGTAGAGAGCAATAAGGTCTCCCTTCAGCCTCCTTTTCTTCAAACTAAACAACCCCAGTTCCCTCAGCTGCTCCTCATAAGACTTGTTCTCTAGACCATTCACCAGCTTCATGTGGAATATTCATTCTCACATGGTTTCATCTGAAATCAAGTGACACTATCACTTTGAATAAGTATTTCTTTGACTACCTAAGATCACATGAGCCCATGAGTTCAAAGCAAAAGTCTGCAAACTCCAACAGGGAAAAAATGTGTATGCAAAGTTTTTTTATGAATCATACATAAATATGTATATGTAGATATTTATATGTGGTGTTATATATTGATACATATAAACAAAAAGAGGACGAAACCAGATGATATTCTAAGAATCTCGCTTGAAATTCAAAATATAAATCAGAAATATTTTATTTTCATCAGTGTTACTGTGTTTGAATTCTGAATAGAATTCTTATTCTCAGTATATGGTGCAACCTTCTCTGTTATTTTCATGTTAATTGATTTCCAAGCTTAAATGCCTGACAGAACTATTTTGTACTGAATGTTTTACTGTGCTTGATGTTTCTACTACATCCTGTTCAAAGAACCATTTGATTTAACAGCCCAGTTTTACTGTGGTGAATAATATTGTTAAGAAATGTAAACCACGGAACCTTAGGATATACTCATTAGGAAAATTACAGTTTTCCTAAGGTATGCAGAACTGGTCTGTCACTTTGGCCAAGCAGTAGAAAAATCTAGAAAGGATATATAAAATAGTCATATTCTTTCCCCACTAAAATAAATTGAAAGAGGGGGGCATAGGGTTAGAAGACAAGCTTTCTGCGTCATATGATTATGTAAAAAAAATCACAGAAAAACATTTCTAAAGGGTTCAGCAAGAATAAAGCACAGACTGTTAACGCAAAGTTTTTCCATGTATAAACAAATCTTTAGCAAGACTGTGCAGCAGAAAGGGAGATAACCAGCTCAACAAAGAGAGGTGACTAGCATAAGAAAGAGTTCACTGTAAAAGTGCACCACATTTTCAGCTAATATAAACTAACATAGTACCAATGACTTTGATGGGCCAGTATTTGTTGATTTATTCTACCTGAGAAAGCAATCCAGAAAGAGAATTGCTATATAAGCAGTGTCACATTTTCTTTTTACTTAGAGGAAGAGGTAGATTGTCATTTACTGCCAGCTGGAGAACAAGTAGAACATTCAGACTTGAAAAAAACAAATGTATTTCTCCTCTTAGTCCTTTAAAACAAACAAAATCCCCACCTCTCTTAGTGTAAAACACCATGAAAGTATGTTCTGACATGTGACCAGTAAAACAAGTTAAGAATTCATTTTAGGGGAAAAAGCCTGTCTGCTTGCTTAAACCATAGCTTTATGTTAGTAATCCATCAGC
The DNA here is from genome assembly GCF_000687185.1 of Egretta garzetta. Taxonomy (NCBI): domain Eukaryota; kingdom Metazoa; phylum Chordata; class Aves; order Pelecaniformes; family Ardeidae; genus Egretta; species Egretta garzetta. Next base: position 2,143,205 of record NW_009260269.1, on the reverse strand, counting down.
AGCAGTTACAAATTATCAGGGTTCTGCCTCTTCTGTTCCTACACTTGCTTATTCCCCAGGAAAGATTACCATCGCTGTTCAATTTCATTTCTGTGTCACCTTACTATAACCTACATTTCCTCAAATGATCCACTGAAATAAATAAAAAGATGTAGTGTGTTTTACTCTTAAAATGGCTTGTCTCACTCGTGTGGTTTAGAGCAAGGCCACACAGCTGAATCAGCACACCTGAGGGTGTAATAAAATCTTGCAAAATGGTAGGGAGCAAAATATCTTAAATTAGATCCTCCCCTAGTGGAACAGTAATGGAGAATGGAAGCCACAAACAGAAAGAAATTGGACCATGTCACAAATTCCACGTATTTTACAGCTGTAAGAAAGCAATCAAGTTCCTCTGCACATATCAGCTCCCCAGCTGAGTCAGGCCATATATCCTGGAGGTAGAAAGCAATACAAGGAAGCAGAATCTTCACGGCTTTTGATATGAATTGTTTCATGGGATTACTGATTTTGAGTATATCCTGGGGTCTCAGTTTTCAGAGTGATCATACAGCTCCTGTTCAGACTTTATTCCCCAATCACAGAAATGTATTTCTGATGCACTGTAGCAGTAATGTTTTCCTATTTAGAAGAAGCCATATATTTTCAAAATCATACCAAACCCACTGGAAAGACTGTGTGCAATTGCACATACTGTATAGGTTTGTCAGCGTCCCTGTCATGTACCTAATGGCAGCAGGCAGACTTTTTTGAAAGACTGAATTACTACTACCCTATGTTAGTGGAAGAAGAAATTGTGTAATCTATGCATTTAATCAGTAATACAGCTGACAGATATATCTCTATGTATATAATGTGCTTCAGGCAATACTTAAGCATCTTCTTTAGTCACTTCCGACAATATAGTTATCACAGTGAAAATATATTACCTGTAGCATATAAAAATCTTCGGGCATTGTACTCATTCTTTCAAGATAAAGAGGGAGGATAGCCCTTAACAGCTTAAAACAGCTTGCCAAAACATCACCTAAAGCAGTGGGATTCAAATCTAATTATACATTTGACAGGCTTTAGAAACAAATGGAAATTGTCCCAAGTATGTTGACAAGCACAAGATAAGAAAGGAGAGCTGTCCGCAAGTGGTTAGTAGCCAGACTCATGAATTTCTTTTAGAAGATTAGATATCATCTTGGAAATTTCTCTTGCCATATTTCTAAGCCATTTAGACAACCCTGAAAATGAATTTTTGAAACTAAAATAAGGCACAGTTGTAAAATGCATGTCATGACTTTTTCAACTGTGTTAAAGAAAATCTTACAGAAATACAGTTCTGTATTATGCCCTAAGCTTATGCTCAAGAACTGCTGCCATCACTGTCAGACTACTTTAATATTCACCTGGTAAATAAACAGCAAAACTGCAACTGAAGTTTTTCAGAGAAAAGTTCTATCAGCCAATTATTTAGCTAGCTTTCCGCGCCATTTAGTGATTCTTAGGAGGCCTTGCAGCTCATCTGCTGTAAACAAAAATCTGAGTCACTTAAAAAAAATGGATCTCAGCTTTCATTCATCAGTCATCACACAATCACAGAATGGTTGAGGTTGGAAGGGACCTCTGGTGGTCACCTGGTCCAAACCTCCTGCTCAGGCAGGGCCACCTAGAGTCATTTGCCCAGGACAGTGGTGCCCAATCCCCAAGGGTGGAGACTCCACAACCTCCCTGGGAAATCTGTGCCAGTGCTCAGTCACCCTCATAGTGAAAAAGTTTCCCAATTTTCAGGTGGACCCTCCTGTGTTTCAAGTTGTGCCTGCTGCCTTTTGTCCTGTCACTGGGCCCCACTGAGTCTAGCTCCAACCTCTTTGCGCTGTCCCATCAGGTATTTAAATACATTGATAAGATTCCTCTGAGATTTCTCTTCTCCAGGCTGAACAGTCCCAGCTCTCTCAGCCTTTTCTCATGTGGATGTTGCAGTCCTTTCATCATCTTTGTGGACCTTCACTGGACTCTCTCCAGTATGCTCATGTCTATCTTGACCTAGGAAGCCCAGAACTGGACACAGTACTACAGGTGCGACCTCACCAGTGCTGAGTAGCAGGCAAGGATCACCTTCCTCAACCTGTTAGAAACACTTTGCCTCATGCAGCCCAGGATACCATTCACCTTTGCCACAAGGGTACTTTACTGGCTTATGTTTAATTTGGACTCCCGGGTCCTTTTCTGTTGAGCTGCTTTCCATCTGGGTGGTTCCAGCATGTAGTGGTGCATGGGGTTGTTCCTCCCCAAGTGCAGGACTTTGCACTTCTCCTTGTTGAATTTATTGAAGTTCCTTTCAGCCCATTTCTCCAGCCTGTTGAGGTTCCTGTGTATGGCAGCACAACCCTCTGGTGTATCAGCCACTCCTTCCTGTTTTGTGTCATCAACAAACTTGCTGACGGTACACTCTGCCCTGTCGTTCAGATCATTAATGAAGATGTTAGGGACTGGAACCACTTCTGGCCCTTGGAGTATGCTACTAGTCACTGGCTTCCAACTAGAGTTTGTGCCACTGTGCCTGACCATTCAGCCATTTTTCAGTCCACCTCACTGTCTGCTCATCCAGCCCATACATCAACAGCTTCTCTATGAGGATCTTGTAGGAGACAGTGTGGAAAGCCTTATCAAAGTCTAAGCAGACAATATCCATTGCTCCCTGTTTGTCTACTAAACCAGTCAGTTCATCACAGAAGTTTATCAAATTGGTCAAGAATTACTTCCTCCTTTGGAAATCCATGCTGACTAATCTTGATGTGCCTGGAAATGTTTTCCAGGATTAGCTGCTCTATCACATTTCCAGGGATCAAGGTGAGGCTTATTGACTCCCTGAGTCCTTCTTGCCCTTCCTGAAATGGTAACACTTGTTTTCCATTTGTTTCTGTTACTGTTTTAGTTTATAAAGCTGATTCCATGAAGAGAAGAAATTACTTATACGAGCCCAGAATGTTCTCTTTATCTAAAAAAAGAAAAGGGTAGAGTTGCAAACACTTTTTCTTTTCAATGCAGTATAAACAAATAATGATAGGCAGTTTCTTTCCTCAGAGATTCTTAACTGTGTTAGTCTGGAAATTCACATGTTCATAGAAATTTTTCTCTTTCCTTTTAAGATTTGACCCACGGCTACTGGGTCTAATGCTTTATGTCAGCATTAATTTGTCTTTGACAGATGATTACAAGATTGAAGTACCATTCTGTTAACATTACAACTCGAAGGGTTATATCATGCTTTACATTGAATTGTCATTTTCTCCAAAGAACAAATTATGTCAGTTCATTCCTCTCTTATATCCCTTGCTTTTTGTCTCTGGAGATTTTAACTTCAGTCCAAAATGTTCTTATCCATAAACTGAAGAATTTATGAAGTAAATACAAAATGTAACTTCAAAATCATCACCCATAATTCTGTCTTCCTTCTCTTCATTTTTTTTCCTTTTTTTCAGTGGTGTTGATGAAACTCAGAAAGTCTTATTTTTACCATCTAGCACTAATACCATAAAAGTTAATGAAAATCTGCTTATTTTTACAGCACCCAGGATTTTCAGATTACTTCTTGGTAAGTACGGGTCAGAGCCAAGACTGATGACCTTTTTGTGATAATAGAGTATGTATTCAGCCCAGAATGCCCAAGAAGAAATTTGTCCTATTTCAGAAAACCAAGCATGGCAGCCATTCTTACTTCTCTGTTTATAGGTGTATTACAAGGTTTTCAAATGTTATCAAGGGTTACAAAGTTATCAATTCAATTAATACAGATGGTGAGAAAATTATCACTTCCTTGATGAAATTTTCATTCAGAACTGAAATATTGAACCCCATACAAAATATTCCAGTGGCCAGTGTGAGACTCACAACTCAACAGCAGGAAAATATGAAGAAATCTGCCTCTCACACAGGTCTTGTTCTGGTCTCTGGTAGCTAGATTCTGAATGAGGTAGACATGCCCTTTTTACATTTTTAAAGATCTTGTAATAATCATCTAATTCACTATTGGATCCTCCTAGATCTAAGCAAGAAAATAAACTTTATATTTCAATAGTTCAGGTATCATTTTGTAAATAGTGTGTTCTGTAGTCTAAATAAAGGCCTTAGAGTGCAGTATACTTTTGTTATAGTCAGTCCAGTGTATGCACCGTGGTTGTATTTAGTATATTTGGACATCAGTCTGTAGAGAAGCTGAGAAAACTCAGAAAGCTTAAAAAGTAAGTCAGCATTCAGATCATGCATCTCTGATTGTTTATATTGTAGGCTGGGAAGAGTAATTAGGATTGAGCCCTATGTGAGTAATGTGTGTTGATTACTGTTAGCTGACCAGTGAGATGTGAAGGACAACCTAGAAGTTGGCAACTATGATTAAAACTGATAAGTTTGATTCCTGCAAAGAATAAAACCTAGTTTGCTGTCCTTAGACAGATTTGTACAGAAACTGATGTGTAAGCATATGGGTTTGTCTGAATAAATAAGTGGAAAGCATGATGGTCATAATTATAGTTCAGTTATTCCTTGATTGACTATATATAAACTTCACTCATACACACACACTCAGACTGAGTATTTTTTCTGCTTGTTTCCTAAACTATTGACAGCATTTCTGAACATGTCTTTATTAAAATCATCACTTTAAGGAAATTATAAATAGTCACGCTTTTTTTTCTTGTCAGACAACAAATGAAGTGAGAGAATTAGGTGAGAGAATTGACTGGGTTTAGAACTTTTTTTCTAATAAAAATACTATTTTTATGGATGGTACATGGTTTTGGCGGCCTGGAAAAAACACAGAAAGAAATTTTATACACAGGAAAGATGCATTCAATGAAAAAGAGAATTCCCAGTTTATCTGTTGGAGTTTGTGACCTGAGGAAATATTAGATTATGATTTGAGTAAGGAATATCTGTAGTTGCTTTCTTTCATGCATTGAAATTGCATAAAATATTGAAATAAATAAAGAAAAAAGGGGGGGGAATTAAGGATATGAAGATATTACTGTAGACTTTGTAGACAAATATGGGGAATGATGGGAACATTGGCTTGGGAGATTTTCAATACTTAATTGTCATTGTTAAAGGAGGTCAACTCCTCATACCATAGGTTCAGAATTTAAAAGTTTCCTTGTTTTTGGGGGTATATGGATGGGAGCTTTATAATTATAAAAAGCAAATTTATTTATTCATAAATAAAGACTGGACACTGCTGTGGTCTAATGAAGAATAACCTAGAAGACTATAATTTTTAGTAAAATTAATAGTTCTAAATAATATGGAAGAATAGAAAATCAAAACCAAATCTAAATATATATTTTCTATTGCACTTTTAGTAGCCACAGCACTTACCTCAGATAATTTCTTTTCCTTGGTGAAGCTGTTTGAAGTTGCACTTTAAGAAAGGTAAGCGATGGATTCTTGTTAAAAAAATGTTCAGTTGACTTGCATTTTAAAAAAGAAATTTCATTTTACAGATATTAAGATCCCGAATTTGACACTTAATAAACAAATCTCTCTGAGTTTCTGAGAAAAAAAGTGAAAAATACTGTGAGATGTAACTACTTATAACTACGAGGATAAGACCTACCCTCCCACTTAAACGTAATGTGCATTTTGTAGATGAAAACAGAATAGTAAAGAAGAAGTAGCTGTTAATTCTAGTCTGGTTTGAGTGATGATTACATCCATTGATGACTGAACAAGAATCTTGTAAACTAACAACTGGAGAAAGTGAAGCTTGAAAGCTTTGTCCGGACTGTTAATGCAATGACAAATTCATCACAAATCATGCAAACAGCCAACTAGACAGCAGAAAAGAAATCATGAGTCTGAACATTTCTGTATTTTTGCTGGTAAGGAACCACTTTTGATGAAAAAGATAAGTCACATTCTTTCACTTTTATCTTTCTCTAGAGAATATCAGAAGGCAGTAGCTTAATAGAGAGAAAATTCCAGGATGCTTAAGGACTGATTATTTATTGTCTACCTTGGGATCAGGTTATTAGTTTATGCCAAAGTCCCTGATACAGATGTCCAAGCACTGAAACATAAATAGTATGCTTGGTAAAGATTTATTTTCTAGAATGAATTAAGATTAACAAGCCATAGGATTTAAAAGTAATTTGTAAGTGCTTAATTTTCAAAGAGTAAATATGAGTCATATAATGCACTCAAAGTAGACATCTATAGCTCTGTGCAGTTAAAGAATATGTCCCTTTCTACATTTGAACTACTGGTGACATGTTTATCACAGCATGTCTGAGTATACCCACACCACTGTTTATCTTGGTCTTTTCTATAGTATCTCCCACCAAAGAGGAAGAAACTTTGAAACAACATTGTGATTTGCTATTTTGAAATAATCCTCAAACTCTGAATATTGCCTGTTATTCCTAGGCAATATGCAAAATTCCTGTTTGATCTTTAACACTGGATTTGAATGTAGGAACTATACTTAAATAGATAATATTTTCCTTGTTGTAAACTGAGTATTTCATACCATGTACCTTTTTTATCTCATAATAGGTCAGCAAAAAAAAGCATTTTCAAATATTCCTAAATTTTGGAATTAAAGCTTCATTTTCTAAAAAAAAAAAAAAAACATTTAGAAAATATGTCCCTTCAATGCTTTCAAAAGGGCAAAGAAATACCTTTTCAAACCAAACCATCAACTTCCTGGTTTTAGGGTTTTTCCTTTTTTCCTTTTTTTTTTTTTTTTGTGGGGGTGGTTGTGTAATTTTTTTTTTTTTATTATTTTATGTATTTAATCCCTTACCTCTTTCATTTTTTCTTCTGGGTTACCTTCTGCAGAATACCTCTTGTTTCATACCATCTTCTGCTACAGACAGTGTACGTAAAAGAATACTAGTAGCTCTGGATAGTTATATATACAAATGTGATATTCAGGACCTCATTTCTGTACGAATGTATTTTCTTTTGTGGATTGGACTAATTAATAGTCCAAGGCAAATGGTTCTGTTACTAAATGTTTTTTTTTTTTTTCCTTAGATCTATCCCTTGGTATCTGACTGCACTGAACCCTACTAATTGTGCTTTTTTGATAGTTAAATGCTATTTGTATTAATTACTTTATATTAAAAAATGTAATGAATAAATAGAGATGATTCTCATTTGACCTGGACAAAAACAAGTTTTGAATTTTTGCATAAAGTGAAAATTACTTTTGATTGCCTAGGGTAACAGTCTTTAATTCATTAGAAGAACAGAAGTATTTCTTTTCCAACTCTAATTCCACACTTCTGATACTGTAGTCAGAGTACAGAATCTTATGTGAGATTCTTTAAGGGTCAAAAGAGAGGTCAGAAATTGTTATACTATACGTCATTATTTCAAAGAGATACACCTTATTTGAGTCAAGTCGACATAAAGTCTTAAAATTAAATAATAATTGTTTCATGTATCATTAACATGTATTTTAGACCTCTAAGTCAGACTGGGGTACTATTGATGAGTAAAGAAATGTATTTTTCTCACAATTCATGTATTATTGTAGTTACTGTCTAACTACATTAACCAAGATATTTGGACTTTATCTCTTCTGTGGGAAGAGTACTTTTTTTCATAAATTCACATTCTTCCCACTAAAATATAGACCCATGAAGAACAAAATTATTTCTGGTAAAAGATGTAATCTTAAAATTCATGCCAGTCAGTGAGACAATCATATTTTAAACTTCTCAGAATAAGGATATTTCTACATTAAAAAATTTATTCCCCATTTCCTTTTATTTAATATAAAAACATGAACTAATATGGTTTCACTTTAATAATGAAGGCATTAAGTGCTTACTGTAGTTATAAAATGATTCACCTGTACAATCAGTTACTGAAGAGTATATAAAATGGAACCGATAATGAGGCATGTTTGTTATCAATCCAGCAATTAATTTTCCTGCTGTGCTGAACTCTTGCTATGGTATCATTGATGAACCTGATTAAAATACTGATTATGCATCAATAATAAAAGGACAAATTCATTATAAGCTAAGAATCTAACATCAAATATTAAATTTCATTATAATATTGATCAGAACATCCTTTATGTTATTTAAAGAAGTCTGCTCTTCCTCAGAATAAAAAGTTACAAGAGATAACACAGCTGGATGTTCTCTTACAGGGATAGATCTTCTTTTGACTTAGGAACACATTAAAGTTTCTGAGTTATAATAGTAAATTTTCCATAAATGTTGGCTTTCTATGCCTTCCATGTTTTAATTCAAAATACACTGAAAATTGCAGATCACACTGTCAGATAATTGCTTACAGTGACTTTGGTGACATTCTGAATTATAGATTTCTGTGGATAAATAGCATCGGGGTAAATAGAAAAATAGAAAAAGATTATATGGCAGGTCTAGCATGGTGAATTATAGTTTCACTTTGTCGGCTGTAGAAATATAATGAGAAGAAATTTAGTTGTTTTTAATTCTAGTTTTTACATTAAATATGCTATCATGTCTTTTAAAATGATAAGATTTATATCTATCTAAAAGGTCAGATTAAATTGAAAGACCTGTGTGGTTTAGTATCCTCTTTCTGTCAGTTGCAGATACTTAGAAAAAGGCTAAAAGAAAGTTGACATCTCTAAAGGGAACTGACTTCATTAATATAATTTTAAGCTATTAGTGAATTAAGGACTTCCAAAGCCAGAGTTATATCCATACTATTGCACTTGCTAGTTACCATCCTCCATGACATTTCAGATCTATTTATATTTTTTGCTTTCTTTATCCATCCTTCATGAATATTTTCTGTTTCTTTATTGCCTGAGAAAGCTCTCCTTTCTTTTTTTTTAGTCTTAAAACTGCTTTTTAATAATTTCTCTGTGTGGCTCTCACTATATTTATGATATGGGCTTATCATGAATTTATGCAGTGTTATGTCTCTTTTATTTATTCTAAATGTCTTTCTTCAAAGTAACAAAAATTGTCTTTTTGACTGCATCTGAACAAAAAGATAATGATTTAAAAAAAAAAAACTAAGTAGAATTCTTCCAGAAAAAAATGTTATAGGCATTTAAACTCTGCTATTGTGCATTTTGTGCACCATTTACATTTTTATATAAATTTGTATTCAAAAATATCATATTTTCTATCTCATCTTACAATCTGATTACTCAGTATCATGAGATCCTGATGAAGTTTTTCTGTTTATAGTACTAGTCCTTTTTATTCTGCTTTAAATACTTCTGTAATGTGAGAAAGCATTGTTGCCTCACCATTTAAATCCATTTCCAGAACCTTTATCACTGTACTGTGCTGGTGTCATATTTTGGGATCCTTACTGACAGCCTAAATTTACTGTGAAAACTGACCTTTTTTGCCTTCACTTCTTTGCTGTCTTACACCAGTGAGTAGCCCAAGGAAACAAGCCTAAGTTACAGCTTAGTTCCCCATGATAAGACTTTTATAAAACTTTTCTAAATCCAAATGCATTATACCTGCCTGTATAGCTCTTTCGAAGAATACTGGAAACATTGTGAGGTATGATTTCGCTCCAGAAAGCTGTGTTGGCTCTACCCCTATGCAAAGTACTTATCTGTGGCTGCTGATTGCCTTACTTACCATTAGTTCTCTCAGTCGCTTAGAATGCAGCCCATTAACTATGATTTTTGTGCAGGCTCTGCACTGACCTGATAGGACAGGTCCTTGTCCAGAGCTGGGCTGAGCTGGTTTCAGTGCCTGCCTCATGGCCTCATGGCCTCATGGGTAAAGAAATGTATAAAATAAATTCAAGCAAAGCCCAGGGCAGAGGAGGAAGCCTTCTGCCCAACCCCACCAAACTTCATACTTATCCTGCCAAAGACCTCAGGTGGTTTTACTTCTTCTGTACTTCTCCAGTTTTACAGCCAGGAGCTGAACCTGTCAACATCAGGACCCCTAGGGATATTTGAGGTATGAGCACAGTACTGTGGAAAAAAAGGTAGATGCCAGGAAGGGGCAAAGGGATTGCCTAACAGGTTTAACTCCATTATTAAGGAAGTTTTCTCTGTATCAATTACATAATTTGTATTACTAGAGTGTTGAATCATTAACTGGACTGCCACTAAAATCTTAGCTCTCTCTATATGGTGAGTTTCTTTTTGCTCATAACAAGATTTTGAATGTAACAGGTACAGAGTTCAGAACTATGACCTTTTTAAAAACTCACATTGCATATCAAACATTTCATTTCTCTGATACCTAGCCTGTTTAAAGAAATAGCTCTGCTTCACAGTAGGCAGCTAAGCAATTTCATATTTGAGTTTCCTTGAAATTTGATAAATGATACAAAGTTAGAACAGATCTTGATCCTTCAGATACTTTCCTTCTAGGCTAAATAATTGAAAATGAAATTGTGGAGTCAGTGTTCAGATGACTTTAATCTTTCACAATATTCTTACAGGAAGTGGTAGGGTTTCAAATCTACGTATAAACATGCAGCATAGGTTTGAAAATGAAAAAAGAAGTCTGCAGAGACTTAAAAGTTGCCATTACACCTTGGTCAGACTTATTCTATATCTCAGTGTCTTCTGCTGCTCTTCAGAAGCATGTGTTCTCAAACACATTTAATTTGAGCCTTCGTTTAGTATGGAGGGATCATAGAGGAGAAAAAAAAAAAAACAACAAAAAAACAGAAAAACAGATGATGAGGAGAGATGGCATAGTGGTAGGGACTAATTAATATGATCTGTTGATAGCATAGTACTTTAGGAACAATGTATATAGACAGTTTCAGTGGAAGTTACAGAAAGTCCTGAAGTAGGTAGATGGATTGAGGGATGAATGCAAACTGTTTGTCCAGAGGCAGTACGTACAGTATTCCTATCCGGTATTTATTGTTTTATAAACTTGATCAAGGAAAAAGAGTAAAGTATGTTTAATTTTAAGGGATTAATAGTCCCAATGACATCAATAGAATCAATTGTATGTCTGAAGTTCAATGTGTGTTTCCTTCATAGTATAGGGATCAAAACAGCAATTCATAATCTCATTTTTGTTACCCTTTTGAGTGAAAGGCTTCTTCAACACTATTATTTCTTTATTTCTTTAAACCCGGCTAATTATGCTGGAACTTCAGGGTCAGTTTTGTTGCTGAATAGCATAGTTTTTTTCTCTCTAAAAAAATCAGATTTGGTAGCTGAAGGCTTAAGAACATGTTAACAGCCATAACACTGATTAGATACAAATAAAGAGCATTGGACAAATAGCTGCAATGCTATCAGAGCTCAGCACTTTATTAAACAGAAGATATAAGGCTGATGTCCAGAGATCTTTTTAAAGACAAAAGAAGTATGCAAACATGGATCTATTATCAGATAATGATTATCTATTCTGATTCACAGACATCTGTGGGTTTTTAGTGGGTTTTCCTTGGTTGGTTGGTTGGTTGGTTTGGTTTTTCAATGATTGATACTTTATAATTTTTTTTAAATGTTAACAAATAGAAACATTTCTGTGTCTTCCTTGTTTCCCAAGATCACACCAAAGAAGGGACAAACACCTATAAACAGATGGAGGTAAAAACTCCCAAACTGCCTTCTTTTCACTGCAGCTTTCTGTGATCCTTCCTGCTGCCCTCCGTTATCCCCATTACTGTGATTGTTACACTCAAGCTGCGGCTCTGAGGACAGACACATTGCAATATCCTGCTGATACAAATGGCAGTATTCCTATTCCATTCACTTCAAAACAGAAGATCAGAGCAAATTGCTAGATACAAGGGCAAACTGTCATTTCCCAAAATGTTAAGTGTCTATTTTATGTAATGCATAGTTGTATGTTCTAAGAAATTCTGAACAGCGCTTCAATCCATGGAGCAAAGCTATTTTAAAGTCCAATACAACTCACTACAGTTGTGAGTTACCAAAAGTTTTGCCATCTGTTCTTTTACATATGTCTGCCTATGAAGATTGCACAAACATCAGGCTTATTAATTAGTAGCTGTACATGCACAAAGATTGCTATTTCACTCATAAAGAAGAAAATAAAGTTTAAATTAATGGAGTATAAGTGTATCAATCAGGCTGTGTTATCACTATATCAGGATTTTGTTAATGTTCATGACATATTTCTATGTATTTACTACTTTTTAATAAGTAATACAGAGACTAAATGGCAGCTGAATAGCCTGTTGAGAACAATTAACTCAAAGCAGATGGCACTACAAATGCAACTTTTAAAGGCTCTTTTCTTGTTTGGGATTTTCGTCTTCCTTGTTGATTTTGCCCTCTGGGGTAATCAAGGTCTTTATTGATAGATTTAAGATCTCCCTGACATTTGATTAAGCAAACTTCATACAGAGATTCTATTAAACTTTAATAACTGTCAGAACTGAACAGCAGTTTCTATCAGATGTTTTCTCACCATGTCTAGTGTTTAGTATCATATAAAGTGACTGATGGCCCATCAACTACAAACCCTGAGAAAGCAGTACAAGCACAAAGCCCTGAACTAATAACATCTTTGAAACATTAACCCTAAGGGCCAATATTATCAACTCCAATGAAGATGGTTAATTTTCAAAGACATCAAGAAACATGGGAAGTAATTTCACTGAGTTGTATATAGAATACATTAATATATTTTTTTAAGTACTTGAAACATCTTTCAAGAAGCACCATGCATTAATGGAGTCTGATAGACTTCACTGAGGTATTGTATATGTGTGGACATCTGCCCATCAAGCTTTCAATGGAAATTTGAGGACTTCTGTGTGTGTAAAGTTGTCAGTGAAGCATCTCTCACATTGAAACTGAGAGTTGAGAGACAAATTGGTGTCAAAGATGCGCACTTCAGGTAAGTTATACATTAATGGGAATGCAATTACCCCCCAAGCGGTCCTCAGTTTTAATTCAGCCATCCGCTCCAGTGTGACATTAAGCAATGATTTTTGCTGCTCCTCTAGAAAGTGCTCAAAGCAGTTTTCATCAGAGGTATACATACAGACTTTTAAAGTATCCGTATACATACAAAATATCTTAGAGTTGCAGAATGGTTCACAGGAAGACTTGAAAAGTTATTAAGTACAGTCCTAGGACTGAAAATCTAACCTTCTGTAAACAATAAATATCCCTTCTAGTTTATAATAAATATTTCTTCTAAGTAAAAAGAAATACTTATCTGAACAGCACTCTGTTTTTATAGAAGCTTGAAATACAGTTTATTGTATTAATGTTTTACAAAAAGAAGAAAAACTGGAAGAAAGCTGCTGACACTGCTCTGAAAAACAGCAAATAGAAGACAGTGCTATAACAAAATTTAATAACTGAAACAACTTTAGTGCTCCTTCCTTGAAAGAGTTGTTTTGTTTTTTGGTTTTGGGTTGGTTTTTTTTCCCCCTGATCATTTCACCGCAATTTTCGGTGCCCTTCAGAACATGGATAACTAAAATTTCAGGTTTTTACAGCTACTCCTTTTGTGTAGGCATCAGCCATACTGATTACCACATAATCTTAATTAAACAGATTTTGAAGGAATTGCTTACAAAAATGACTAGCAAACTTCTGGATAAATACTAGTTTGAACATTTTTCATGGTAGCTTGCCAAATTTTTTATCAAGTGTGTCAGAGTGAAACTACATGAGTGCAAATATTCAAGGAATTACCTCTTTTTAAAACTTAACATCAGCCATAGTGAAAATATAAACATGTTAATGTAAAGGCACTGAGTCTTTCCAGGTGAAAGGCAGGAAATGAAAATCATAAATAAAATAATCTTCTGTCTCATATATACATCGTAGAGCCATGCTGCCCTAAGATCCTTGATAGCTGTGTTATTCTCCAGATGGCATATCTGTCTCAGTCTTAGCACTATTTGGCCGTGTAAGTTTTAACTCTTTTGCAGAAAACAGAAGACTATCATGTCTCAATGATAGTAGATTTGCTGTGGCATTTTTTTATCCTTACAAGCCGCATTATCAACAACATTTATGGTGTAGATTTCATTTTTGTCTTTATTATCTAATATATAGCAACTCTGTAAACATAATACAAATCTGAAAATGCAGCAACTAATTGCAAGAGACAGAAAATTGTATGCAGAACAGGGGAAAATAGGAATAGATCAAATTAACCTGAGGTTCTGCATATCTCATTTAATCACTGCTTGAAATATATATTAAAAAACGCCTTAATTTATGACTTTTTATTTCCATTAATGTCATAGATGTGTTGATATAGTTATCATGTCTCCCTGGGATAGAACAGTTGTTACAATTTTTACACTTGTTCATATCCAGGGGCAGAACTTCTTTCTTCTTTTTTTTAAAAAAAAAAAAAATAGGTGAACATGGCTTTGATACTGCAGAATTTTTAATGAATCTCAGATAAAATCTGACACCTTTTCCATGCTCTTTCACTGCTTTTCACCCATGCTAATGTTAAATGTATGGGCATGAATCAGCATTTGGGAATTTGGGAGTAGAATGATCTTTGGAGATAAAACAGTAAGATTAAGTCCTCCAGCTGTTTCTTACTTTTAAAGAAAAAGTCAGAGCCATTATCAATCATCAAGCTACATTAGAAAAGAAAACTTCCTTCTTATTTGCTTTGACCCAGCGGTTATTCCAAATGCTAAGGCCAAATTTGGGGTACAGAATTTCCTCTGTTTATTGTTTCACATCACCTCTGACTTCGGAAATTTTAAATTTTATGTATGAAATTTTTAAACCTTAATTTATTCATATGTAGACATTGATTGATCAAAACTGACAAAACTGTTCCAGATATTATAGAAATAGCAATAATTATCCAAATATGACAAGGATCATGTTTCAAAAATCCTCCAGTAGGTATAGTAATATGCAAAGCACAGCACTTGGGGATTCTGTTCCCAGATAATCCAATCCTCACTAAGCCAAATTGCTTCTCCATCTTCTGAAGTAAATTAAGGATGATCAGCTATATTTTTATCTTCCATATTTGGAAGCAGTTTCCAATTAAAGTATGTCTTCTTTTGCTCAGTGAGCTTCATTAATACCTACCATGACAAGAAAGTATTATCTACCTGGTTATTTACAAAGGATTAAGACAGAAGCTGTTTAAAAAGTAGAATTCCCAAGCCAAAAAATAGGAATGGAAAAATAGAAAAGTCACTTACACTCTTTAAGATAGGATTTTTTCTCTACAGTGTATTTTTCTAGTGATGTTGCCTAATAGGAAGCTTTCACAGTCTAATGAGTAATACAACATATTACAGAAGTTTGAGGCTCT
>NW_009260269.1:2083431-2127966 GCF_000687185.1 Egretta garzetta | reverse complement strand
TCCCTATCCCTGAGGCTAAATATGTTTCTGTTTGTTCTGTTTGAGTCTACTGTGGTCAGTGGTGCCCCCTGGTCTATCTTAAATAACAAGTGGTCAATAACTGAAGAGTCCATTAAGGCATACCAGCAGGATAATAAAGTTATGAGATGAGCAAATATGAGCACATTAGAAAAGATAAGTTTTATTACAGTGAAATAATCTTTTTTTAAATAAAGCTATTGAATTTTTACCCTTTGTTCTGTTTAAAGTCTAATTCTGGTCTATCGTGAAAGATGGTATTTCATTTTGATGGTTGATTACTTTCCACAGAAAGTATTTATTATCACCAAATAGACCAATTCTGTTATTCTTAGAGAAAAATGCTTTTTATTTTTAAAAAGTTATGATGATCTCTAAATGTTTATAGTGAAAAACTACAGTTGCTTACATAGGTCTTGTAGACATAGGTAGCCATAAACATGCCAATAAACTTTTATAGGACTTTTTAAATGAACATTCAAAAAAATCTTCATAAATACATAAGAAACCAGCTATAAAGAAGAATGGGTCACTTTTCTATCAGGGTTTTTAAGGCTTTAAAGTTTATTGTTATTGATAAAACACATAAAAAAATGAATCTCATTTTGTGATCAGTGAAAAAAATAAGCTAAACAGAAATTGTTATTAGTATTTATTTGGTCCAAAATTCTCATTTATTTATATGTATGTAAACCAGAGTTTCAAAAAAACATATACATGTTGTATTAGTACTTACATAGAACAGAGTAGTAATGTGGCTTTACAAAACATCTGGAGGCAAGATGTCTTTGTATGTGGGACATCCACATGAGCATTTGTCTGCTGCCTGACTTTGGAGGAGTCTCTTTTTGCATCCTTCCTTTGATGATTCTGTCTAAACTATAAAATCTGCAGTAAATACTGCCTCTAATATAAGAGTTCAGCCTCTCCTTTTAGCTCCTGTTTAAAATAAAAGCATCTGCTATTGTATTTAATGAACAGTACAGCCCTTGGCAGAATATATTGGGTGTTCATGTCTACCAGATCAGCTTATTGATCCAAGAGGGTAATAACTCTGAAAAAGAGTTGCAGGTTATATAGTTAACCACTTAAACATAGTTCTCACTGCAAAGCTATAGCTAAGAATGTTAAGAAGTGGTCTTCGGACATATAATATATCTTGTAAATGCTAAGTGGGGATGGAGCATGTAGCTTGCAGATATCACTTCACAGGAGAAAAATGTCAGGTGACATTTTTTACTCCTTTTTTGCACTTAAATTCTACATATACTTGTTATAACAGAATGGAATAAAACTTACTATTTTTAATTATGCTTAGTTTTTTTTGAAAGAAAAGGTTTATAATTTCAGTACTGTTCTTGAATTGTCCTCACTAGGATAACAAGTGAGATATCAGTCATACTATCACTGTATCAAAAGAAAATATCCACATTTAATTATTCTAGGAAGACCTAGTATATACCACTCTTTTTAATAATCAAATAATTGAATGACATTACAAAAATAATCTGATTATATGATAATAGTCTCCACACCAAGCTATTTTTCTTTCCTGAAGATTTCTGAAACAGATCTATGAAGACTAAGATTGAGTATTTGCATTTTTTGTGTGCTTTTGTATGTCTATTTGTTTTCGCACGTATGTATAGATATATAGTGTATATATTTATTGTTCAGTCAATATATTTTACTAATTTAATCCATGTATTATAATTCCTATATTTATATCTTATACATTTTAATATTTTATAAACATAATATATAAAATTGATATATTTTTCTAAATACAAATAGAAATCAAAACCCACAAAAAAAGGTCAAATAATTCACACTAAATTTTCACCAGACTTCAGCTTCAGCATATTTTTCAATGTGCTCATTTCCTTTAGAGCTCTTGTAGCTATTTAAAACAGTGTTCATTGATTCATTTATTTTTGAGGAAGCTATTCCTTCAGCTTTCAAGGTACTGAACAACTTACATTGCAATTCATCATTGGATGTACTAAGGTACATTATCAATTAAAAAATAAATGAAACCTTTATTATGCACTCAAAACACACTTTGCCAGTTCTTCAGTTTTTACATATCTTGATTACATGGTAAAGATAACACACTATTTACTTATTCTACCACCAATCCTTGTCCAGATGAAATCAAAGCATTACAAAGCTACCCAGATGATACAGAATACAGTTTTGTCAAAATTTGTATTATTCTTTTGAATTTTCCATTGATTCCACAGTCTGCAGACAAATAAAAGATATTTTTGGGCTCATTTTAACATATATAAATGCATGTATTTATATATATACACACAATTTTTGTAGCACTGGTCACTTTTTTAGATCATTGATATAGATCTTAGGTAATTGTATTCTGGTCAGATGTCTGCTAATCCCAGCTAAGCAAATGACATATTTGAATTAGCTCAAAACGGTTCCTAAAACAAGGCTGGATATTTGACTAAAGTGATATGTGTCACTGAATCATCACTTCTGAAAGTATTTTTGGATTCAAACTAAACTAGCTGAATACTTTACAAAGTGCAAGAGGCTTCTCTCTCAAACTGATGGATATTATTATATCTTTCTCTAGCAGTTATTTTGCCCCTTGGTAATGGGGGAAATTTTCTATGGTAGTACTCAAACTCAATTTGTTAATTACCTTCAAATGCCAATGAAATGACTGTCATAAAACAAGAGCTACTTATCATAATAACAAATTATTATTATTCTTAAAACTTCATATGCTTGCCTTAAAAGACTTATGTAATGTATATTTCTCATTCTATTTAGCTTGTCTTAAGAAAATTAAGGACAAATTATCAACTTAGTTCTACAAATATTAATTTACAAATGCCATTACATGAAGTCCATAATAACAGCAAGATATTTAAGGGAGAGAATGGAGAAGACGAAATAAAGATACAAGCTTACATTTAATCTCAAAGATTGCATTTAATCTGAAAGAGTAAGAGCATTAACCAATTTGAAAGGGGTGACCTTTAAGAATAGCAAGGTGACACCTTAGTTCTGAAGCCTGTGCACTTTTCTTAGGGACTTGTTGAAACAACAGCCCAAGGTAGCTGCTACTGTTTCAGGATTAAAAAAAAAAAAAAAAAAAAAAAGAAATGGATTCAGGTTCTAAAACAGAAAACATGTAGGACTTGATGCTGTATAGGAATTAGATTTTAGGCAAATACAAAAGACACCATACAGTTTTTACAAGCAGATGGAGATATAATAAAAACTTAGTCTACAAGATGTGAAGAGACAGCTTGCTGGAATATATCCACTGTTGAATCACCATCAAACACTCTTGAAGTGTAGAAATAGGATTTGTCAAGGAATTATCAGCCTAGAGTAGCAATAAATCTGTATGTTGTCTGCATAACAATAATATTTAAAGCCATTTTAGGTATTAACGTCATCAGTGTAACCACAGATAGAAAGACAGAATCCATTAAGTAAAATTTTAAGGTGGATGTTAGGAGGAATTCACACAAATCCTGTTAGTCATAATAAGCAGGATTTGTGTGCTTATCTCCTGTGCTTTATATATACTACTGGGCTAATTTGTTTTGTAGTACATAGAGATCTGCAGAGTGGCGACATACAAACAGTTTCAGAATTAGACCCAGGTGATATTCACAGGAAACTAATTACAGTCTAGGCCTAGTGCATCTATGCAATATAGTTAATCTACATAGGCAGAGTATCCTACACATCTGAAATATTTGCAGTGGCTTTGCGTAACGCATACATAGTGCGTTCAACACATCTATACAGTCATTTTATTTAGACCATGCACAGCATTCACTCATCCTTAAATTTAATAGATCTACGGGAGAAGAAAAACAACTATTCAACCTGATGAAACAGAATTACCATCCTGGCAATGTGTGGAATGTGCTGGAATGTCAACAGAACATTCTTGAGAACTTTGCGATCCTTTTGATTATTCAGTTACTGCAGATAAAACATTTTTGGTGAGGAGAACATGATTTCTTGGGAAGCTGCAGGCAACATCTGATTTTCTTCAGGGAACACATTTGTAAAAGTCCTGTACAGAATACTTCATATTTTGTACAAGTGTAACTTACTGGTTAGGATTTCTAACATTTTTACCTAAAACCAGGCTCTTTTTAAAGGGAAAAAAAAGGGGGGAGGGGTGTAATATTTGTTTCTGATGCTATCAGTAACATACTATTCTCGTTAATGGGTCCTTTCTCTAACAAATGGTTGTATCACTTTTTTTTTTTTTTAAATGAGGATAAATGGATATTCCAGAATCTGATATATTTATAATTAACTTGCACTTTAGGATTGGACAAACTCATATGATGATATATCATATGTGCCTTATGTTTTTTTTCTCATCAAATACAAATCAGATTTTCATGTTTCAGAAGAATGCCCTTTAGCTTCTTGCAATTTTTGATAGTAAAGACTAATTCCAAACTATTACAATTATGTTATTGTACTATTCAATGGTAGAGGGCTATTTGTTTTTGGTTTTTATTCAGTAAAACTCTATTGTCTTGAAGAATACACGTTTTATTTCAAATAAGGAAAATCATTAGAACTAGTAAAACTATTCACACTGTTGGAAAAAAAGAATTATTTGTTTCCTCCACAAGAACCTTCCAATATTCATTGTGATCATCAAATGTGAAATACATACTGGTCTACTAAGTTGAAATTATATATATATATATATATATATACACACACACACACACATTTATATATTTATTTATATATATATACACTAACATTCAAGGTTGTCTGATGGAAAAGAGAGACAGACTCATGAGAATAAAAAAATGTCTTCTAAACATCTTTCAGATTACTAAACTGCTTTAGAAAAAAACATATTTGTAATGAACCCATTTATTTAAATACTTTTCATATATTTAGATTTAATATTTCTAAACAAAATCCTTTGTTTTAATTCCTCCATATATTTTTGGGGTAATAAATTACCCTGGTTTTCAGGTTGCATAGGTGTTAAATAATAATAGGCTGGGTGAGGTTTTTTAGTAAAAGAAAATGCCCAATATAGAGACTCTAACACTGGAAATATTTAAAAATAACCAGTGTGGAGTAATTTAACACATTTAGAAAAGGTATGAAGTGACCTCTTTATATACCTTTTAGCCTTGAATTTCTACAGTCTGTTGAATTTTCTTCCTTCCTTAGTTTATAGTTGTTAGTATTGGATTACTGTGAAATTACCAGAAAGAAAAAAAATTCAGTGGCTGTTATCATGAAACACATCTGAGCTCAGGTATTTTGAGGAAGAATAAAACTTCACAAAAAACTTGTATTACATTGTCCTTAATTGAATGTGGCTTCAAGTAACTGCAACATTGCTCAGAAATACATCTAAATACATGATGACGTGTGGTGGATGTGACCTTGGCTAGTTGCCAGGTGCCCACCAACCTACTCTATCGCTCCACCACCTCACTAGGACAGGGGGAGAAAATATGACAAAAATCTCATGGGTCAAGATAAGGACAGGAACATCACTCAGCCGTTACCATCATGGGCAGAACAGACTCAGCTTGGGATATTAAACTTATTATCAATTAAAGAGTAGAATAATGAGAAGTAAGAACAAATCTAAAAAACACCTTCCACCCATGCCTCCCTTCTTCCAGGGCTCAACTTCACTCCCAACTTCTCTACTTCCTCCCCCTGAGTGGTACGGTAGGATGGGGAATGGGGGTTGCAGCCAGTTCATCACATGTAACCTTTGCCACTCCTTCCTCCTCACACTCTTCCCCTGCTCCAGCTTGGGGTTCCTCCCATGGAATACAGTCCTTCATGACCTTCTCCAATGTGGGTTCTTCCCACAGGCTGCAGTTCTTCAACAACTCTTCCAGTGTGGATCTTTTCCACAGTGTGCAGTCATTCAGGAACAGACTGCTCCAGCGTGTGTCCTCCATGAGGCCACAGGTTCTGCTAGGAAACCTGCTCCTGCATGGGCATTCCAAGGGCTGCAACTTCTTTCAGGGCACTTCCACCTGCTGCAGTGTGGCATCATCCACTGTCTGCAGTGTGGATATCTGCTCCGCTATGGTGCTCTATAGGGGGACAACCTGTGTGACCAAGTTCTCCTCTATGGACTGGAGGGGAATCTCTGCTCCAGTACATGAAGCGCCTCTTCCCCTTCCTTCTTCACTGACCTTGGTGTCTGGAGGTCTGTTTCTCTCACATTTTCTCACTCTTCTCTCTCACAGTTACTGTTGAGCAACATTTTTTACCCTTTGTTAAATAAGTTATCACAGGGGCATTACCAGCATCACTGATGGGCTCAGCTTTGTCCAGCTGTTGGGTCCATTATGGAGCTAGCTGATATGGGGCAGCTTCTGCTGTCTTCTCACAGTAGCCACCCCTGCACCACCCCCCTTCCCTGCCCCTCACCCCCCCCACCCTGCTACCAAAACCTTGCCACATAAACCCAATACATATTTTAATGAATTTCTTTGCTCCAGAAAATTGAACACATAAATAAGGAAATAGGATAAAAGAGGTGAGTTAGAAAATGATTGTTCTGTATTTAATGATAAGGATGAGAGGGAGAGATAGAACCTCTCAGCAGTTAGAGTCCCAAAAAGAGAACAGGAGCTGCTGATTTCCCGTGACAGCAAATAACAGTATTTTCCACCTTCTTTCTCTTGTCAGGCTACTCCATGGAATATTGTCCCTTCACCAGAGTCAAATGGTTTTATGGATTAAGTTGAGAAGTGGACAGAACTTCAATACCAAATCATTTCCAAACAGTAATTTCTCATTTTCATTATCAGTAGCATACACTTGATTGACAGCATCTATCTTGACATAAGTATGTTCCCAGAGTTTTTCCGTTGTTCTCAGTACAATTCATGCATACAGTCTCTAAAACATGAAGCAATACAAGGACAGGAGTCTTATTTGGTTTCTTATTTTATTGGGCAGTTTTTCTGCCATAACCATAAGCTTTGCACCAGGATCATTCACAGTCTTGCCTGTCAAACATCTTTGGGTGTAAATAATACACCTCTTGCTTGCCTCAGCATTAGCTGTTAATTCACTTCACTGCTATGTTGTAAGCCTAAAAAATATGATTTGTTTTTAGTTTAGTGAGTGCTTTAGCTAGTACTAACTTAGAGCTATTAAAATTTAGCTATTATTAGTATTTAGTATTATTAGTTAAGTTGACTTCTAATTGATCTGCACTGATCTCACATTGTTTTCAATGCCACAAGTACACACATTTGTTCAGGGTGGGGTGTAAACAAATCATAATAGAAAATTACATCTTTACTCAAAGACTTATCTGTGAGAAACCACTTATGGTGTCTAGCTGTATTGCTTGTTCCTGGCAGAATTGAAGCCTGGCAAAGATCCGTAATAATCTGTGTTTCATGTTCTTTTTTTTTTTTTCCTATGTTTAAAAATAAAGTCTGTTTACTTGTGTCACAACCTAGAGAGTTACCCAGCCTGCTATTGATAGAGATTGTAACTGTGGATTCATAAGATTCCATAAGACACAAAGGCACAGAAGTTTTATCTTCTAAATTTCTATACTTTATTAGAAATTATCACAAATGCAAAAAAAAATCACCTCTTTCAAGTATACCTATGATTAATAAAGCAAAAATATTTATAACCAGCTATTACAAATTATAATCAGCCATCAAAAATATAGCAGCAATCAATAAGAGCAGCAGTCAATAATAGCAACAACCTATAGTATTGCAGCAATTAATAATAGCAGGAATAAATAATAGCAACAAGTATATATAAAATTACAGGTTACTACAAACTCATCACTAGTAAAACAACTTACCAATAATATAACAGCAGATATACTATGGTAGATTACTTCTGTGAATATATACAATACCAAGTGCATTAAAGAGATCTCAGAAAGGGGCCAAACCATTCTAGAGGGGACCCAACTCGCCCAGAAGTGGGAGGACTAACTGACCCAACCCCAGAGGTAGTCCCAGCTGGGGACCAATCCACATCACAGAGTTTGGAGTCAGCCAGGTGTCCCCAAAGAGTGTTCAAGATTTCATAGAAAGTTCTCACAGACCTTTTTAGGGCGGGGAAAATATGCACAGCATGGGAAAATCACAGAGAGAAGCTCCACTTTGGATAAAAATAGTAACTTCTATATTGTAGAGATGATGTTTTCCCCTTTTTCCAGACTGTTTTTCACCTTTTCAGACTGTAAGTCTCTGTTACAATTCTGTGGTTTTTGGCTTATTGATGGTATCTCAGGATGTCTCTGTTTTCTAGATACCAAACTGTACTTCAAGGAAGTCAGCTGAACTTCTAAAGAATGCTTCTGGTTCACAGGTCTAGTTCCCAGGCTAACAGTTCCCAGGCTGGCAGGCATTATGTCTGTCAGTACTTCAGCAGACATATTCTTCTCAGTATTTTTCTCATATAACCAGGTCTCCTTTATAGCTGCTCACATGAACATGAAATAAAATTTATTTTAAAAAGCAAAAAAAGAAAAGAAGCATGCAATAAATTATATACCCTTTCTTGTACTGAACCAAGAACTTAATTGAAAGTGTGGGGTTTTTTACATTTATTTGTTACTTATGGAAGAAAATGTTGCTAATAGAACCTGCTCTCTGACTTTGTCTTTAAGGTATGATACGTCCTTTTCCCAGATGGTCAGAGATCGTTTTTCATTTCAGATAATATTTCAGCCTAGGCAACAGTTTTTCCAGATTGGCCAGCAGACTCTTCCCATTTACAATCTGTTTAAATTCTAAGTTTGAATAATTAGATGATGGTAAATGCTGCCTTACGTTACTGATCTCTGAAAGACATCATAAAGAAATGGAAAATATCCCCAAAGCTAGTCCAATATGGACTATGGCAAATATGTCCAAGTTAGTGAAAGAACTGAGAACTGCCTTAAAATAATGATCTCTTTCAATAATTTACAGTATTTTTTTCAATTACAGACTCATAAGGAAGAAAACAAAGAGTTGTGACTGTCATCAGTAGACAGCCTGAAAATATAATGATGTTCTTCAGTCATTATACTACATAAAAGACTACCTTAACATTTTTTTTTACAGATGTCTTTGGTGTTCACACAGTCTGTAAAACTCTTTTCCTAGAAAATAAGAAATCTGGAATCCATTCAAACTCTTTCTAAGAATAAATGTTGGCAAGACCACCTCAGAAATTTGTTTGTGGAGTGCCTCAGAAACAATTCTTTTATTAGATATTTGTGGATCTCAACCCAGAATGAAAGAGAATTCTTCTGATAAGATAATTTTAGAATGTAATGTTGAAGAATTGTATTTTTTTCTTGTCATTAGACATGAAATATTATACCAGAACAATGTATCAGGAAATCTCTGAACCACAGCTTATTGAACATTAGAGGAGATTTTTGGAAAAAAGTAATAATATGCTTTGTCTGTTTGTTTATTCATTGACAATTGTTATTTGTCATTGTCAGAAAAAATTAATATGTTAGAGACATCATTTTTAAGATACAGTATGATCATTTCAGTTCAACAGAAAGCTGCTCAATTAATGACATATATTATGAATTTAAATTTTAAGATTATCTTAAGTAGGGCATGGCTAAAAAAACATAATAGCATAAAGTTAGCATTTCAAAATATATTTATTATTTTAAAGATTATGGAAAAAAATGAATTAATTCCATAAGGACAAGGCCTTTCACACTTATAAGCAGAATTAATTGATAGGAATGACTGGCTAAATAACAGGTTCACAAAGCTGTAGAGTATGGTGCATGGCAATTTAAAGAGGGGTTAACTATGTTCAAAGCAGTTTACCTTTGCAATTGAAAAAAATGATAAATATCATAATGAGCTGTAGAAATAAAGACACATGGAAGAGTTAGTAATCTACTAGCAGTAATATTCCCTCACCTGAAACATTTTGCCTACTTTGAGCATAGCTCTTCAAGAAAGAAGTGCACTGAAGAATATCAAGAGAAGAGCAATGAAAATGACTAAGGATCAATATAGAAAACATAGTCAAAATTAATCACTGGAAGATGTGGGTTTGTTGAGTCTAAAGATGACTGATACAATTATCTTCAAATACATAAATAATAGGCATTAAAGGAAGGAATCAGAAGTTCTTTATGGAAGACAAAAAATGGGGATGATATATAATAAATATATTAGTTTATGTAAAGCACAGACCATTTTGAAACTATAAGCAAGAATAAAACTTTATGTATATGGAAATACATTTCATCCGTAATCATTCTGTTCTTGAGCTCTTCACTTGCTGAGGTTCCTGTACCCTGTGCACAGTGCTTCACTGGTCTGTAATTTCCTTCCCAAGTGAAAAAAAGTGTGACAAAATGATTAGGTCAGATTTCCAAACTTTGTTAAGGGTTTGGGGACAATCACAAGCAATGTATCATGAAAAGATGAAGTATCATGTTTTCCTTTTCTTAACCTACTTAATTTCATGAGATTAATAAACCATTTAAAATAGAATTCTTTAAAAATTCAGACTAAAACACCCCAACTTTGTAATATCAATCAAAATAATAAACTTGTTTTCAGAAGTCAACATAGAAGAAACCAATTATCTTTCAGAGACTGCCATAAACAGTTAAATAACACAGTACTAACCCCACTGGATTCAGACTTTTTTGATGTTGTTGTTATTAAGAGGTTGCAAGCCTTAGAATAGTTATTTTGTAGTAGATATTTTTAAGTTATGATTTAACTTTTAATTCCTGAAGAGATAGGGAAAAATTTCCTTGCACATTTCTAGATCATAGTCAGTTGAGATCAAATAGTGTAGAACATGGTTATGTACTTAACACATCTCTTAATACACCTTTGTAAAGAGATGATTAGTGAGAGAAAATTTTGTGATAAGTTCCTTAGCCCTGCTCAACTGGAAAAGTAAATATATGCCTGTGACAAAATATACACTTCCATCCACTTACTCTTCCACCAGTCATAACAAAATGCCTATGAATTCAGAACAGGATCTGGAAAGAAAAAAGATCTCTAACCTCTTTAACATTTCTGTGGATTTTTACTTTATCGCTGAGTAAAAGTTAAATATGTGCTTAAGTAACATGTTAGCTTACAGACTAGAAGAGGAACCCTGAGGAATTTTCGTGATGCTTCTTAGTTCATGTTATTCCTAACTCTATCATTTTCACTACATCTTCACTATAAGCTATATTTTCACAACAAGCTATTTCACTATTTTCACTGTAAAGAACCCAAGAATGTTCAGCACGAAAAGATTCTATAAAAGCAAAAAGAAAACCATGAAGTGAAAGTGATTGGTAGCTTCAAATGAAATTCAATTTGTAAAACCAAACTTTCAAGGCTATCTCAGAGGAAGTGCACATCCATGCAAGCTTTGAAAAGTTTATTGCATAGTTAAAGTATTTTAACCACATATTCCAGACTTCAAGAATGTTGAAACACCAGAGTAAGTATACTGCCTATAAAAAGGTATATTCTTTTCAATGTACTGATACAAATGTAGCTATGCAACAAAGTATAATGTACTTTACCTCTATATTCATCATTTACGATGTGTAACGACAAAAAAAATCATGAAGCTTTATTGTCAAGGATTCTATGATCAAAATTTAGTGGCTAACTGATTTTTAAATTATCTAGATGAATTGTGTAGAGCAAGTGATCTCATATTGTAAAAGGTTGCGTAGTGACAGGACAAGAAGCAAGGGGCACAAGTTGCCTTAGGGGAAATTCTGTATGAATATAATAAATGCTTCACTGTGAGAACAATTAATCATTAGCATATGTTGCCCAGAGAAGTGATGGAACAGAAACATTCAAGACTCAGCCTGATAAGGTGCTGGAACAGGGCCATGGAAAATCTAACCTGAGGACTTGCTTTCAATAGAAGTTTGGACCAGATGAGTTCTGGAAGTCTATTCCAGCCTAGATTTTTCTATGGTTCTATGATTCTAGAATGAATTATGTGCGTAAATATCTGTTTTCAGGTGGTGTTAGTTTAAAGATTGTTGGGGAAGTACTTTTTCTTTTTTTTTTTTCCCTTATAGATGCAAAGATACTTTGTCAAATCCCTTGGAGGATGTTGACAGACATATTTAATAGATTTAGAGTGGCTTAAAATTAACTAGATACATTTAATACTTGAAATATTATGAGGTAGAATATATAAAGATCCATTAATATATCCCTCAGTGTGTTATGAAAAGGTCAATTTTATTAAATATGCAAAAACTCATGAGTGAGAATCCTTTTCCCCCTTTGAGATAGCTGAATTCCATCTGCCACCAGCAGGCCTGGTGCCATGTAAACCTCCCCGTGATCAGAAAAAACAAAATTCTACTCATGGCACCAGCCTCTGAGCCACCTGTTAATCAAGTGAGTCTTCCTGTTCCTTTCAATATTTTTTCCTGCCACTGACAGGATTGAGGAAAATGCTGCCTGTGCTCCTGATCCTTCAACCAATCACACCAGTGTCCTGAAGTCCCTTTTGATCACTTTTGGACTTCCCTCCACAATCTCATCACTGCCATCCTGCATAACCAATAGCAGGTAATCATCAGAGGGCTGTACCAGACCAGGGAGTTCCCTAGTAATGTCTCTAGAGATATCAGACTTCCCAGTGGGATAGGTCTGGTCAGCATATTGGGCCCTCTGTTCCCCTCAGAAGGGAATCACCTAGAACAATTACCCTCCTTTTTTTCTTAACAGAGGCAGTCCTAATGCGTGGGGCTGACTGACTCACCCCTAGGCCACCCCTGGGTGGACCTTCACCTACATCCTCAGTTGCCTGGCCCTCAAGTTCCAGAGCCCCATATCTGCTGTGTAAGGGCAACTGGGAAGGTGAGGGAGGCTGGGAGAAGATTCGCTTGTCGCCCTGAGCAGGAACCTTTTTCCATTCCCCCCATCTCTTAGGTCTCCTCCTTCTGCTTGGTGGCAAGAGGTTAGGGGATCCTCTGCTTCTTGTGGAGACTCCATGTGTTGCCTTGGCCTCAGGGATGGTAAGGTGTGGCTCCACCAATCTCCCTCAAGTTCACAATTTTAATCCTATTCTTTGTCTTCCTTGCTTGCCTCCAGATTTTAAACTCTGCTGGTTCATGATTGCAGCTGCTAAGGCTGTCATTGCTCTTCAGGTCCCTGACCAGTTCTTCCATATTCCTAAGTAACAATTCAGTGAAGTTCCTCCTCTGGTCAGTTTGTTGATTACCTCCATCAAAACGTCCAGGAGTCAGAAGTACATGTGAATCAATGACTAAAAAATATGTATGTCTAATGCCTTATTAAGATTTCTGTGTTGGGTGTCCCTGTCCAGGTGTTGGTAGTGAGGGGGCTGCAGGGGTGGTCTCTGTGAGAAGAGGCCAGGGGCTGTCCCATGCCAGACACA
Organism: Egretta garzetta; assembly: GCF_000687185.1. Classification (NCBI taxonomy): domain Eukaryota; kingdom Metazoa; phylum Chordata; class Aves; order Pelecaniformes; family Ardeidae; genus Egretta; species Egretta garzetta. The sequence continues at coordinate 2,114,544 of NW_009260269.1, read as the reverse complement.
GTTGATTCCAGCAGGCTCCAAACGGACCCACCACAGGACACATATGAGCCTTTCATTCAAGCTTGTGGCTGGTGTGATAATGTATTTAACAGTAAAAAACACTGCACAACAGCTGTGAGAGAGAGGAGTGAGAAAAATGTCAGAGAAACAGTCAAGGTCAGTGAAGAAGGAGGAGACGAGGTGCTTCAGGTGCCAGAGCAGAGATTCCCCTGCAGCCCATAGAGAAGGCCTTCACACAGGTTTTTCCCCTGCAGCCCATGGAGGTCCATGGTGGAGCACATTATCCACACTGCAGTCTGTGGAGGACCCCATGCTACAGCAGGTGGAGATGCCCTGAAAGAAGATTCAGCACCTGTAGTGCCCATGTAGGAGCAAGTTTCCTGGAAGGAACTGTAGCCTATGGGAGAACCATGCTGGAGCATTCGGTTCCTGAAGGGCTGTATCTCATGGAGAGGACCCATGCAGGAGCAGTCTGTGAAAGACTGTATCCCATGGGAGGGGCTCCATGCTGGAGCAAGTCAATATTGTGAGGGAAGAGCACAGAGATGAGGTGTTATAAACTGACCACAAACCTCATTTTCCACCCAACTTGCACCGCTCCAGAAGTGGGAGGAGGTAGAAGAATTAGGAATGAAGGAGTGAAGTTGATCCTCAGAAGCAGTGTTGGGATGGGTGTATTTTCAGTTTCATCTTTCTTCTTTACCAGTAATTAGTTAGTGATCTTGGTCTCAACCAAAGAGTTTTCTGTCTTATTTTCTCCCCCTGTGTTGTTGAGGAGAGGGAATGAGAGCGTGGCTGGGCGGGGGTCTGGCAACCAGCCAACATTAACCCACCACAATTTCCTATCTAGTTTTATTCTTTATAAAACCAAATAATAAATTACTAATGTGTGTGGCTTTTTAAAAAAAATCTTACCAGTCATTGCATGTGCATTACTATAAATTATTCCACCACCACCTTAAGGTCAAAACACTTATGTTAGGTAAAATATTCGTCTTAACGGTAACTGTGGACTAATTTGCGGGCTGTAGGGTTCTTTTTTTTCTAGCATGTTATGCACTCATACAAGGTTACACTTAGGAACCTTTTCTTTCTGTTGACAACCAGCATTGGTATGCAACAGAGAAATAGCTCAATTTATCAGCAGCCTTCATAAATAAATAAACTGTGCTGAAACTTGTTGTGGCCTTGTGAAGTATCAACACCAGCATCTTCTGTCTTTTCATAATCTCACAGCTGATGAAAGTCCAGCTGGGGATCCACTTTAATTTGGTATATCAGCTCCCAAATACAGACGCTGAGTCACATAGTTTTGTCATAAGACACAGGCTTCTTAAAATGGTAACCTGCATGAACTTTTTTAGCTGTATTTAATAGTTAAGGAAAGGGTGGTGGCCCAAAACTGAGTTTTTCTTGTTTTCCATTTTAGTATCAGATTAGCTTAAGCTTTTTTTCTTTTGCAAATTGGAGATTGAGTTATTGATTATAAAGTAGGAAAAAAACTGAGGAAGGTATAAAATAATAAACAAACTGGAGATTGATAATCTATCTAGCAATTGCCTTACTTTTGTGAAGTTACCATAGAAAGATGCATTGCAAATAACACTCATTTCTTCCACACTGACACTCTCTTGTTTTCACTCATTTATATCCTTGTTTGCCAGTTTTTTCTTTCCAGTAGGAATTAAGTTGCAATGATTTACATATCTTATCCCAAATACATCTACTCTGATTCACTTCATTGTTTCCACCTCCTCTCTCCTGTCTTTTCTTTATCTCTTGTGTTGATCTTTTTCCCAAACCATTTTAATGTAAATGAAACATTCAGTACTTGGCCTTAGGGCTGTTGTAAATTAAGCATTCTGTTTTATCAGGGGATGAGGGAGGAATAATACAATATTTTCAAGACTGTTACAATATTTTATAAATCGTGTGTCATAAGAAGTATTTACTTTACATAGATATTGTACAATTCAGAGTCTCGAAAACACATTTACTTTTCCACTGAGATTTTATACTATGTATTAATAGCATTCATGACAAATACTATTTTCAGAACCCTCTTTCGGGGCTCTCTCTCCTGTTTCTGCTTCCTTTTTGGTCCTTTTCCTGCATATCACAAGATTTACCACCTCATTTCCCCCCTCCCCCCAAAAAAACCCTCAACAAACAAACAAAAATGTAATCAAAATTAAATATTCCCTGATGTACTTCTAAGGCAGAATTTCCCCCTTCACATTATTCCCCAACTCATATAATTGAGTTCTAGGAAGGGCATGATCTTGAAACACTAAAAACAGAACTCGAAATAATAGAGGCAAGCACAGGTAAGACAGTCCTAGGTATTCAGCCAATTTCCCTTTTTAACTCAGTAACTTTTCACAGATTCTAGTCTTTGACTGTGACTATCACCGACCTTGCTCAACCTTATGACCAATGGCAAGTGCCTTATTGCGGGTATGCTGCTAGTTCTGGGGCATAGGTACTTGCATTGTTTTTACTGGAAACATCTGTACCTAATTTAGTGATTCAGCCTTATTTGACTCTGATCATGTAATACTCCCTATAAGTAAAACCATCAATACTATTTCAACCTCCTCACAAAATTTTTGGAAAGGTCTTCTTCACTCTATCTTTTCAGAGAGACTTTTCATTATGTTTTTCCACAAAATAGAAGATGAGAAAAGCTTTCCTAATAAAATATTACTTCTCTGGTTTTTTCCTACATCATGTAGTAACTTCTCCTCCTCAGAGTCACTAGCTGTACAATAATAAGACTTGAGTCAGTTGGCTAAGCACAGGCACTGGAGAAACTGACATGCCCTAGGATACCCAAGGTCATCTGGTCAGGGCTGGCAAAAATGGGGTTTACATGAAACCCACGCTCTATTGGATGGCAGAAAAGGACAAACCAGATAGGCTATCCTTATCAAATCCATATGGCAGTAGACAACTATGTTTAGGCAAGTCTGTCCCCTCCTTCTTGTCACCTCTCACTGAAGTAGAAAGCTAAATGTGGAATTTATCCTATGCATCTTATGGAAATCTTATCCTTTCACAGCCAAAAAAACCCCCACCAAACCTTTTTTCCTTTTATTTTTTAAGACAAGCTCAAGAAAGACAGTGCCATTTCATTGTCCTTCTCCAAGATTTCATTCATCTACTCCCCATCTATGCTAAAAGTCAATAGTCTGAAATCAGTGAAAAAATTTTATATTTGGTATGAAGAGACAATAAAAGAGTGTGAATTATGGGTTCAAATACATTTTTAAAGAAAACTTAATTTGTGTCATTCTTTGCTTTGACTAAGTCTTGAATTTGAAGTTCTTGTCTACTTAGATGCCAGTTACTTTCACAGATCTGATATGTCTTTATCTATAATTGCTCTTTCACATCTCCAAAATATTTCCTTTAGCTAAGCTTTTTTTTTCTTTTTTTTCCCCTCCTCACTTAAAGACAATACGAATTAAACCAAAAAGTGGAGAAACTCTTTCTTCAAGTTGAAAATTATTTCATGGTAAAATATACTAATGTGCAGTATATTTCTCTCACTTTTTGGGTATGCATTGCAGGATGAAGGAATTTGTTCCTTGTGAACATTAAGAGTAAAACATCTGCTGGACAAGAAATATTATTTTTTAATAATTTTATTTACATTACCTTTGCTAAGCCAGGTTTCACATTTCATGCCTTAGTGGTTTTAAAGCTGTTTATTACTCTATTTTTCTTATCGCTAGGGAACATGTTGAGCACTCCTGTCACTTATCTGTCTTCAAGGACTTGGGTACTGGACTTGTGTGGTTTTTTACAGAGGATAAAACGCCTTTGTTTTACGCCACCAGAGAGCACTGTTGGATCGTTAAGATTTGGCTTTTTTCCTTTCTAGACATTAGCTAAAGTAATGACAACCAGGGAGACAAATAAAACTTTGCTAAATATTCTTTCTTTCTTACCACATGACAAATGTCACCAGCACATAAGGTATATTAAATCAATGGGTCTTTTTGTATTTATAGTTCTGCATTCTTTCAACATTCTTTTCTTTTAAATAAATTAAAAGACCAGTGTTCCCAAGGTTGCAATTAGTGATACAGTTTGTACCACCAAATTTCATAAATTTTATTTTACTCACCAGTCCAGTGGCACAGCTGTGAGTGCGTTCTCACAAGTTAACTGTGAAGATCACTTCTAGTTCCTCATTCTGGGGAACAGAAAATGCATCCCTTTATGCCTCAGTAAATAATATGACAAGAAGTTGAAGACCATGATGCAAAAATACCTTGCCACTGTGCCATTCAACACATCCTAGTAGAAGATATCCATACTTTCATCTTTACAAGTGATTAATGCAACAATTGTGGCAAAGATCAAGGAAATTGCATTCAACAAGAAAAAAAGTATGGTACCTTCAATGAATGAGGAAGAGGGTGGTAGCTTGGTCTTCTGACTTAACTTTCCACCAAACCCAAGAACCACGATGAAGAATGCAAATCTTTGGTAGGTTAGAAAGTCATTTGTTTGCATGGAGGTATATGCATGTATGCCTGTGGCTACATACACATATATATAGCCTTGCAGAAAATGTATAATGTACCAATCTATTTAAAATTCTCTTAATTTTACAAGGAAGCTAAATACCCCTCTCTATGCAGTTGTTTAATTGAAGCTTTACACTAAATTGACCACGCATTGGTTTGAAGCTTTTTCCATAATTCAGAAAGCAACCATTAAATGAACTACTGACACTACTTAACTACTTGTTACTTACCTGTTTTAGGATTTAGGTTTTAAAGACATTTTAAGACACAGTTTAGGATTTTTCAAAGACAGGAGAATGCAAGATTATTTAAGGTCCTATCTTCTACTTAAATTTCAAACCTCCCATTTAAATTTTGGTGTCTACATGCATTTTTATTCTGAAGCTTGGTGATGAAAAAATGTTGGAAAAATTGAAATGAACGTCCTTTTAGTAACTAATCATGAGATTTCTAATGTAAATATATTTAAAAAAAAAATAGAAAAGCTTCCAGAAAATTATGTGTGTTCTGGAAAAAAAATCCTTTGTAAAGATACATCTCATAATTTTCTAACACCTATACTTAATGATGTTTATTGTATTGAGGAATATTTTGTGAGAATTCTACATTTCTTATGATACTAGGAGAAGAAAATTAATCTAAAAAGAACATTAACTAATGTCTTTATTCCATCCTTGATTATATGTCATTTTTCCTAGCTTTCATTTTATATAATGCAAGGAAATATTTCTGAAATTATGATGTAATGATTCAGTGTTTAATGAACTTTCACAACACATTGAGGCTTGGATATTGAAATGTGTAACTGTCAGTTCTACTGATTATTTCTAAATTCTACCCATAGCATAAATCATCAAACAAATCCTTACTTTTTTTTTTTTTTTCTCAGCATACCTTACACTCAGAGTAAGCTCTGGAATAGAATATAATGCAAAAACATCTTTCAGTGTTTCCAACGTGCAGGGTTAAACTGTCTTTTCATTTTGATGGATCTGCAAAGCAAACATTTTTCCTTCCTATCATAAAAGTCTACCCTATAATGAGCTTTCTCCAAACCAATGTGATACAGACTATACTGAAATTATCTGAGATTTTCCATTGACTCAGAGATGATAGAAAATGCTTGTTTCCACAATATTAATTCTTGTCCTTCTCCTCCAGGCTTTACTCAGATAAAACGTGCACTGGAATTTTTGCTTGGGTAAGGATTTCAAAATATCTATATATTCAAATGAGAAACAGGACAAATGTGGTAATCTTCTTAACCTGTTGTCTTGATTATTGCATTCTTCTGCTATTCCAGTTTTTTCATATCTATATCATATATTATTTATACATAAAGTTTATTCTCATGCTTTGAAAATACATAAAACTCAAAATCTTGAAAAATATTGTCTGTAAATATCACTTCCCTATCATATTTTTAATATCTTTAATACTAATTTTATAAAAGTATTTTCATGGGAAGAAATAAGGTCTTGGAACAGGAGTGAAAGGAAGAAAAAGTTTTTTGGAGAAGAGTTTTTTTTTCCTTTATTAATTTGATCTTTCTGCTTATTCATGAACCACTTTTAGATCTTCTATGTGTCATAACTGTATTGCTTCATGACATTAGTAATTCAAGTAATTTATAGGTAATTGAGAAACAACCCCAAGTAATCTTGACTGATAATATCTATATGTATCCTAACTTAAGAAACTTCTGTTGTAAATCAAAGATCAAAAAATGATGGAGTTACCAAATAAAGAAGGAAAGAAGAAACAAGCAGGAAATCTTATTTTGTGACTCAGGGACTAATCTGAATTTTGAAAAGCTTGTATGCAGTGACTGACTACAGTACAAATTTCCAGGATGACAACAGGGTAAGAGGTGAAGTAGTAGCAATATAATTGTTAAAAATTTGGTCATACCTATGGTTCAAGAGATTCTATTTTCCACCTCATTCCAGATTAATTGTAAAAGTGTAAAAAGAGAGCTTGAGGCTAACAGGAATTTTGGTCAAAGTTTGAAGGACAACATTTTCATTTTGTGAGTTAAGGAAAAAACCCCATGACATGTCTTCAAAAACCACACGCAACTGTGTTCAGTAGAACTTCAAATCAGTAGTCCTATTTCATTGAAACAACATAACCTCCTACACTACAGCTGCCACAACACCTAAGCTATTATCACTAGATGACAGTAGTCTTTGCAAGTATGTCTGACTGCTGTGAAGCTAATTCTGAAGACATCTCACATCCTCTGACAAGATTTATTCAAGTTTTGAAGTAGTGGGCTATGTTTTAAAAGAGTTCAAATCTAAGAACCACAGACCTTCTGCCATAGGCTATTCTACCTTCTCCTTTTTACCATGCGTGATCGCAACATCTCTCATGATAGTAACTCGGGCTTTAATAACCTCCCCTAGTAATTAATGACTCGTTCCAATAATGTCCCTACTCTGTACTGTTATAGTACCCTGTGGGATTGATAAGTTTCTGTTTTAATAACTTCTTTTCCCATTCTGAAAATCCTTTTCCAGTAATGGCATTGACATGAAAATTTCCTCCACATCGCTTGTGAAAATCAAGTATTAAAAAGAATCTTAATAAGTGCAATCATATTTTAATCCAAAACCATTCTTAGTAAAGATTTTTAATCAAAACTCTTTCACAATGCTGGCAAAAAATAGGACTAGATTTATGAACTTGTTCAAATTACTTGACAGCAAAAATAGGTCAGTGGGATGCAAAAATCCCACATTTCTTATACAGTCTTTTGTTTCCAATTAACTGTCTTTTGCTTTGAAACTTTGCATTCATTGGACACCTGCAGTCTTTAAAATTAGCTTTTCCTCAGTAAGCCACTCATATGCTCTTAGGTAAAGACTATCATCCTGGTAGCAAAATCTGCTAGCTTTAACTAAATATAAAGATAAAGTTGTTGCATTTTGAAACAATAAGGGGATGTGTAATTTGCATTTGATATAAAAGTTAGACAGCCTTTCTTTTTTTATTATTATTGTCAGACAATACAAAATTAATATTTACATTCTTTTATGACTCATCATTTCTTTCTTACTTAAGACTCTTCTGTATCACTCTCTGTTGCCCAACAAAATGAAGTAGTTTTATCATGAAGGTTTGATAGGTGTAGCAGATACTGCAAGTCATATATATACATGGATAAATATATGAGAAATACACCAAAAGGGCGTGGTTATTGTATAATAAAAGGTCTACCTTTAGGATAGAGGAATCTGTTGTTTAATAAAGACATCTTAGCATACTGAACTTTATTAGGTACAATCGTTACTAAGATGTGTACTTACTTACTATGTACAGTTGCATTCTTTCATACTTTTATGTATATTGGATGCCCAAAATAACTCATTAGTTGTCATTTCAGCCTGAGCGAAGCAAATGAGAGTGGCTTTATTCCAAGGACACTTCACCCGCTATATATAAACTTTTCTTGCAGCTCTTAGTACCTGAACTACACAGTTCCTGTTATATCCCTACTGGAGATGTTGCAGTCAATCTAAAGCAGAAATCATAATCGCTTTGTAGGCATTTTGATACCTAACAGGTAAGACATATTTCAGGAACATACTGATATAAAAATCTGCAGGACCGTTAACAAAGCTATAGAATGGATCTCCACTTTATTAACTTCTAGGGAGTTTTAAAACAACACCAATAAAATCATACAATGGTTCCATCAAATCCTGTCATTGCATCTACATTAAACTCTGTAGCATTGTGTAATAATAAAAATACATGAATACCTGAAATTCTCATTACCTGTTGAAGCCCAACCTCTGAGTAACTATAAAAGAACAATTAGTACCTTGGAAGCTGAGTTGATCTTGAATTTGCTACTCAAGAAAACGAGTCATTGTAATGGAAAAGTCTTGGTACAGATAAATACGTGCTTTTTAAAAGATGTTTGAAAAGCTGTTTACAAAGTTTGCAGAAGATTTAGGTCCCTTTCCTGCTTGACTACATATGCATTTATCCATTTAATATTAAGCAGTCATTGGATATTAAGAAGGTATTTCTGAGAGCCTGGACTGTCTCCTCTCATCTGAGTGCCCTAGCAGTAAGCATCCAAAACACTGTTTTCATCTCCTCTGCTCCTGGAGTTAGCACTTAAACATTCTTGTGCAGTTTTACATAGACAGCAATCTCTTTCATACTACAGAGAAAATGGAATAATCTGCAGCCAACAGTCTTCTTCTGGAACATGGAAAATCTAGGTTCAAGCCCTGCAGACAACTCTGGAGTGAGAACTCAGGTAGCCAGTGCTAATTTTTAACCTCTTCTGAAAAACTTTGACACTAACATGTCTTCTTTGTGTGGCTGTCGACGAAGCAAAACCAGGGAGCTAGCTGCATGCATCCAAATGTGTGACTTAAGACTCTACATGAAGGAAATTACTTCAGTCTTTGGACCTTTTTTCCTAAAGATGTTTTTCTCCATCCTTGTGTTAGTGTCAAAATCCATTTTAGTACAGATCTTATAAATATTTTGAGTATCAAATGCTGTGAATGTCAGTGTTAGAAGCCTAAATCTCACCATTCTCTGGAACTTATTAACCAGCACTGTGACTCCTTCTCCCCAAGCCAAAACTTTTGGTAGCATAGCATTGTGCTTCACAATGCTGAAGTCATTATTTGGGTTCAGTACACAATGTACAATTGGATTTTGATCATGTAAAGAGATTCCATCAATGTTCCTGACAGAAATATTGATAGAAAAAAAGAGTTAGCTCCCAGAATAGGCACAACACTGAAACCTCTCTATTGGTGAGGTTTAGGTGTTCAGGCATTTTTGTTGGTGGTGGATTTGGTTTTGATTTTGTTTCTGTTTATTTTAAAATACACACACATATATATAGTTACTGTACTATTGTTGCAGACTTATCCGTAATCTCAAATAATACAAAATAGTTATTAAAAAATCCAGTCTATAATGTCTTTATCATTTTAGTTTGTACACAGAGTATTGTATTGTACTATAAACTGAAGTTAATACTTCCTGTAAGTCACATTACACTGTTGTTAAAAAGGCAGTACAATACAGTGGAATGTTATTAAAATATCTAGGTGCATTTCCTTAAGTTTGTGGAGGAAAAATTCAGTTATGTAAGCATGGAAAAAATGAAAATTTTCTCTTCCTTTAATGAAGCACAACTTAACTAAAATATCTGTAATTAAGATAGTTAACTCGAACACATTCTAAAGGTATAGTAAAAGGACGAAAATTATTTTTAGAAATCAAAATATATGGCAGAAATTTCATTTAGTGTCATGATGTAGTAAACAGAATCTCTTCTTTTTATGTCTGTACATATGAGCTTGTTTTAACAGTACTCGGATCCACAGAAACGTATAACATCATTAGGTTGTAGTTTTTAAAAGGCAAAGTTACCACTGGTTTTCAGTCAGAACTGAATATCAATGCTGTTTTAAAATTTCACCTTTAAATATATTAATCCCATGTTATGCAAGTATTTATGCATATGATGTTTGGGAAGGGGCTAATTTTTGAAGGACAAATTCGATTTGTTCTTGAACTGCTGTTTTATGTTTTTTATTTCATCTCAAAACAAAAACTCATGAACAAATATACATGCACACGCTTTTGAAACAAATTAATACATTTATTTTGTTTCCAGAGGTGCTATAGATTTTTAAAAAATACATTGTCTATCAGGTGTTGGCACTCTGTAGGAATGTAAGCGATGCTACCAAAACTATTTGCACACCTGCATTACTGGATGTGCATTCATCAACTAGTCAAACACATTCCTCTTCATGTGATAGACGCATGCCCCTTCACATGGTGGAACACACAAGTTGGTTCAGCTCACATCATCCAATAGATAAACTTTTGTTACATGAGCAAATGTATATATACTGCATGACAGAAACCCCTTCCTCATAAGGTGCTGACACGGTAAGTGTACACTCAGTAACTTCTTCCTCGAAAATTCTGTGGCCTCTTGCTTAGGAATGTAATAAGGGATAAGTTCTGGGCAGGGTTATTAGAATTTTTGCGGAAGAATACCGTTGAGGACTTATGAATTAATGAGGGAAAAAAGCTGAATTCTGTTTTCTATTAGCTTCCCAGAAGGAAGAGGAGCACCATAAGTATCCATTAAAATGAAATTTAGTTTGTGATAACTTTTAAAGTTTGTGGTGTTTGGGGTTTTTTGTGTGTTTGTTTGTTTTTAAATATAATACATAAGTAACATTTTAAACTGTGACAGAAGCTGTGTAAAGCAATCCTAAAGTCTTCTAAAAAAAGACAGCTTTTGAACTAACCATATGAAGTCCTGACAAAATAATAAGACGTTACCAGTAGCATAGTGCCTAATAGGAAACTTTCTGGTCATTAGCGAATGCCAAAACCACCATAATTTTGAGCTGTTTCTATTTGTCTCGAACCTCTATTTCATTATAAAAACACAAAGAAAAAAGGAGCTATTTCTTCTGCTTGTGATAAGTTGGTAGTGAATGCTTTGATATATGTGTGCAAAGCATACAGAACAACTTACGTATGAATAGTGGTAAAAATAGATCCAACAACAGGGATTATAAACTAGAAGTAGGTTTAAATTTCCAGAGAACAGCTATCTCTTTTGGGGATAGTTCTATATGCACAAGAATGACTTCATGGCTTTAACCAGAATTGAAAAATACAAAACAGCCTTTGATATTCTGTTCTGGGTCACCTTGTTTTCAGTATTTTTTTCTTGATCTCCACTGGCTTTACTAACTAACATCTGAGTCTTATTTTAAGCTTGCTGATTGCATTGAGTTTGTATTTGCTATGCAATAAGCTGGCACTAAGAAGGATTTTGATCTTTAATCTGGTTCAACTGTTTCTAAGCAGCTCTGATTGCAGCCATAGGCAATATGTGTACTAAATGAGACTGAAGGACAAATTAAAATAAATAATGTTTGAGTAAATCACTTTGTCCTGGTTAAATGCATTCAACAACTTCATTTTCCCTTGCAAAGCAGGTTTTAAAGAAATTAACAAGTGTTTTATTTTTTTGATGTAAGTACAATGAATCTTTTTCCACACAGAAAACTAACGTCATTAAAATTGTGTCTCTCCTCTGTGTATTACAATAGTTTCAAAGCTTTTGGGTAGAAAGCTGAGGAGAAGTCAGAGATCTGTAAAATATAGTTATATTTATTGCCAAAGGCAAAGCATGGGAAATTGGTTAAGGCTTTCTTAACAATCATAGCTCACTTGAGTAATGATCTTTTAGGCCTTTTGACTAACAGTAGCTCTTGCATCCAGACTATAGCAGCTTTATCTAGTTTACATTGCTCTGAGAAATAAAGTCTAGTAATGAACTAGCTGGAGAAAGAACAACAGGCAGGTTTATTTGATTTAGCTATTTTAGCATTTTCCACCTGCCAATAGCTACTTTTCTTAGAGTAACATTTTTATGATATGTTGCTGTATTTGGAGAAGAGAAAACTAAACAAGATACTAAAAAAGTTGCCCAACACTGTAATAAGGGGAAAAACTAGAAAGGATAATACATATGGTTTAAAAAATATTACTCCAAGAAGTAAATTAGTAGAAGAAATACGATTTGTGAGCAGATTATCTATGTTAGACAGGTAAAAATACCTGATAATCTGATAGACTAAACACTGTTTGACCACAAGTCCAAACAGAAAAAAAAAATAATTATAGAGGTTAACAATGTTTTGGGACCTATCATTTTATGTTTATCTGTTACTTCTCTGTATGTGAATATGTTTCTATAATTTAATGTCTCTAAATATGAAATATAAAGCAGCTTATACACCAGTTCAGAAGGGAATAATGGTTACAGAATAATGTCCAAGTGATCTTTTCTGACTTCTACTTTTGGGGGTTTTTTTGTTTTGTTTTTTTTTTTTACTATTTAAATGCATAGTTCTGGGGAAAATTCCATGTTGTTTTCGGTACACCTCAGTGCCCTTACAGAATTCAGGGATAAAGTCCTAGACACTTTTGCATTATTGCTAAAATTTCTGTTGATTTCAGCAAGGTAAATATTTAATCTGTGTTTGATTAGGAATTATTCCACTCCTGTTTATTTCATCTTGCATTATTTTTCTACACTTCAGTATTTCTCTTCCATTCTTATATAAAATTTCTTGTGTGATACAGAGCACATGAATTAATTACTTTTCATACAACTACCCTCACATTACCTTGACAGAATTTGACCATATACTACCAGTGCGGAGAGAACTCTAGTTGTTTGAATGTTAATAACCTGTTAATATTTCAAGTCTTTTTCTAAATACAGCCTTATACTGCTATTTATGTACCTTCTCCCTCTCTTCCCCATCCCCCCAGCTCTAAAAGGGAAATATGAAAAAAAAATTAATTATAAATGAAGTCTTTGGGCTCATTGAAGTTGAACTTTTCTTCAGTTATGCCCTGTGTGGGACACAGTGCATTCCCATACTGCTGTTTTGAGAAGAAATACTATTAAACTAGACAAATTCTTCCATTATGGAATCCAGTACAGAATTTTGTACATACTTGTATCGTATATTCAACTGATAACTATAATACTATCATGAAGACCTTATTTTTGTTCCATCTCTTACAATACCCAGTGTACATAAAACGTTACAAAGGTAACATTTCTCTAGCTGCTGCTAGCAGCTTTTCTGTCTCTTCCCTGTGCATTGATATTTCACCCTGTATTGTTGCTGCAGGTCATTCTATATTCTAGTCTAGGGTAAGACTCTGTGAATCTGAAGGAACTCTATGCAACCCTATTCATTGGTTTGAGAAAAATATCTAGCTTTAAAAGCTAATTTTTACCATATAAATCAAGTAAAAATGCAGTTTGACTCACCTTGGAGAAAAGTTCTGATGTTGTGTTTAAAAACTGCTGGAGAAAGAGTTCATTTCCTCTAAAAGAATTCCCAATAGCATGAGAAATAGTTAATATTGGTTTATAGTTTGCTTCCCTCAAGATGATTTATATTTGAATCACCAAACTATAGTGTACTCCAGTACAGTATGTGTTAAATAGGTCTTAAGAGAGCTGTAAAGATAGAATGCACCTACTGAGAAAACAACAGGTTTTAGGGACAGAGATGCCTAGAGGATATGGCCTTTTTAGCAAGGTTTTTGATCAGAGGAGGAAACTACATGGAAAAGAGATGTAAAATAACTCTATTTCCTTCAAGGCATGGGAAATGTAGGCACAATAATTCTAGCTCACTTAAAGGAAAACAGCATTTCTTCTTCAAGGAAAGATTAAATATTTTGAAATGTTTCATGTGAATGCAGAGGAAAAAAAATGAAACAACTTGACATTTCCTTCTCCACCCCAACATAAAATAAAAAAAGGGAAAAAAAAGGAGGGGTGGGGGAGGAGAGAAAGAACGTACTGGAGACCAGTGCTTAATTCCCTGCAGTATTTCAGCCAGATGAATAATACAGACTTGTTTCACCCATGTGGCCATGCTAGTAGGGTATACTGAAACACGGAACTCCTTGAAATGTTTGTTAAGAATGCAGATGCCTAAAGTTGATGGCCAAAACTTGATACCACTTTGGCGTGCTAGCAAAGAGTATTAAACTATCATGTTGTATGGGGATAATCCCTGATTAATATTAACAATCCCATTCACAGGATTCTGAGAAAGGAAATAAGAGACCTTCACTGGATATTTATAGAACACATGGAATATTGTAAAATTAAATTATTGATGGAATAGTTTTGCATTTGGTGCAGTTCTGCATGTTTTTAATCAAATACTGTGCCATTTTATGTGAACAATAGTATTCAATTACTAACTTTTGAAAATATTCAGTCGGATTTAGCGATAAAGAGCAATAGGTCCCCTGGAACCTCTTACTTAAACCATAAAATACTTAGTGGTCTATTCAGGAATTTGCTTGACATTTGTAAAACATATTAGAAGATCACTTGCTGGTAAATTCAACTGGTTCTTCATCTTGTTTGATAGCATCTACATTATTTTATAGCCTGTGGCATCTTTGCATTATGAAGAAACACTGTGAGCCATTCTGCATTTAATTAAAAACAAACAAACAAATGTTTGTGGCTGGTCTTTTCATAATGCACCAAAACTGCACAGGACTCAAATTTATATAACACAATATTTATTTACCTGTAACATAAATAGAACTTTTCTCCTAGACCGGGATAGACAATATCTATCGCCAAGTATTTCACAAACGATTAGTCAGTAAACTCTGTCATAATCCAGGAGATTCTGGGATTCATGGGAACATTTTTTTAGTAAAGGTTGTTGTTTCCTTCTGTCAAAAAAACCATTGGTGGTCCAAGTAGGTTCTTCTTATCCCCTTGAAACATTACATCACAAAATTTCCTCCTTTTTCTCTGATCTTGTTACTACTTGGTTGATTTGCCTGCAAAGGCATGCAACAGGGACCTATTGAGTATGCATATCTACAAGCAGAGTTACAAAATCTTCTCTCAAGGCAAATTCATTCTTTTCCTTCAGATTCATCTCTTGATGGATTTCAACCTTGACATTTACTTTTCTAAGAATACCAAAGTGTTCTTAGTTACAGAGGCTTGTACCAAAATGAAACTGTATTTTTATCAAGATATGCTTTTTACTAAAAAAACTATTCTGCATATGAATATTTTCTTCAAATCAGATGGTAATCTGGGCATGGAATAGTTGTCAAGTCAAACTCTTAATTCCACACAGGATTTTTGGGCCCTAAACCAGTCCAAGAATACTGCTCTGGGCGAGCACAAGCCATTTGAGAGAAAGCCCTTTCAACTGGCACGTACGGGAAAATCAAGGGGCAAGGTGCAAAGTTGTACTATAGGATAAAATCTGGCATAAGGTTTCCTAGTACCGTAACCCACACACCACGTCCCTGCACCACAAAGGTCTCACCCAGTGCACATTTAAATTTGCTCAAAAAATTTCAAATAGGCTCGCTTTGACTGGCACTGGCCCTGGGACAGCAACTCTCATGCCCAAACACAGATGTCTGCTAGCTTTTGTCCAGAGGAGAGCTACTAGGATGATAAAGGGTCTGGAGCATCTCCCCTACAAGGAAAGGCTGAGAGAGTTGGGCTTGTTCAGCCTGAAGAAGAGAAGACTGAGAGGGGATCTCATCAACACATACAAATATCTTAAGGGCGGAAGTCAAGAGGATGGAAGCAGTCTGTTTGCAGTGGTGTCCAGCGACAGGACTAGGGGCAATGGATGCAAACTGAAACATAAGAGGTTTCAGTTGAATATGAGGAAGAACTTCTTCACTCTGAGGGTGGCAGAGCACTGGAACAGGCTGCCCAGGGAGGGTGTGGAGTCTCCTTCTCTGGAGATATTCAAAGCCCGCCTGGATGAAGTCCTGTGTAGCATGCTCTAGGTGAGCCTGCTTTAGCAGGGGGGTTGGACTAGATGATCTCCTGAGGTCCCTTCCAACCCTTACGATTCTGTGATTCTGTTATATCCTTTTTAGTTCATTTTATTTCCTTTCACTTTAATTCATAAATCCTGATAGCTCCAAAACACATTTAGTTCAACCAGTTTATCAAACTGCATATTTTTCTCTTTTTTTTAAAAAGTTAACATTGATTAGGTGAAATTTGTAAATTGTTAGAAGACAGAAAAATGTTACAATGGGTGCTTTGGATTATGCAGTTATGAAATGCTGAAAGCATTAAATATAGACAAGTTACAAGACTCAGTAATCTAGGGACCCTAAAAATTTAATTAGCTTTAGCTGCAGGCAAGAATCTGGCAGTTGCAGGGACAGAAGAGGAGGAATGTCTAATCTGTTGGTAGCATGTATTTTGTTAGCAAAAGTAATGTACCATCATAACCATTCTTTCTGTTTTATTGCTGAAAGTTCTCACAAATTGTCGTCTAGTGCATATATCTATGCAATTACCTGTTGCTTTCTTACATATTTTGCAAAAGTAGTAGGCAAAAACTCACTCAAAAAAATCTTATTTCAGTATTTTAGAAATACCAGGGCTCTTCAAATTTATTCTTTTTTATTATGAACATAGTCCTCTGTTCCTACGAAACCTATGACCATGAGATTAATCTTCATGAAAAGGGTAATGTTTTTTGATAAATATCCTGTAGGAGAAAGCTGTGTTCAGGATATAGATATTGAAACAATATGCTGTTAAAAGAAAATGAGTAGTTCAGTCTTACAGTAGTCACGTTTAACAGTCAATACATAAATGAAAGTCACAACATAAAATTGTTTTTTAGCTATTTATTCAGATCAACTCTCTAACTTTATTCTCCAGTCCTGCTGCAGAAAGAACGGTATTGGAGCACATATACTGAAGACTAATACACTTACAGGACATGGTTTTCCTTTCCTGCTACAACAGAGACTTCTTGAGTTGCAGGCCCCAAAAATGGCATTCTTCATGTTTCCAACCAACCTGGAATCTACTTTAACTGTCTTTGTTACTAAGCAGAGTTCTGAAAAAGAGCTGTGGTGTATCTTATCACTATTGCATTATGATGTTGTGATGTCAGTATTTAGGACAAAGACACAAACAAGGTCAGATGTCCTAAGTCCATTTATTAATTATCTGGGGGAAAGAGAGAAAACAGCGACAGGAAAGGAAGGAAGGAAAGAAGTAAATAAAGCGAGAGGTCCAGATAGAAGAGAGCAGACAGTCACCACCATGGATCCGCAGCACCCCGGGGGTCCATGCTTCTGGGGTTTTCGGTGATCGCACACGGAATCTTCGGTGGTCTCTTCACGAGGTCAGTGATCTTCCTCCGGCATCTTTGATGGTCTTCCATGAGGTCCCCCCCGCAGTCTGAGCCTGCAGCCTTTTATATAGAGCACAGTCCAGCACATGCACACACATTTCGTGTGCTTTCCTTTTGGCGGGCTCTGTTCGCGTGCTTTCTTGTTGCTGGGTGTCCTGGTTTCGGCTGGTATAGAGTTAATTTTCTTCACAGTAGCTAGCACAGTGCTGTGTTTTGGATTTAGTACCAGAAGAATGTTGATAACACACTGATGTTTTTAGTTGTTGCCAAGTAGTGCTCAGACTACTCAAGGACTTTTTGAGCTTCTCCTGCTCGCCCAGGTGCATAACAAGCTGGGAGTACAGCACAGCTAGGACAGCTAACCCAAACTGTCCAAAGAGCTATTCCATACCATATAATGTCATGCTTGGGGGGGGGTTAGTCGGTCGGTTGTTCGCGGTTTATCTCAACCCATGAGTTTTCTTACTTTTAGTCTTCTGATTCTCTCCCCCATCCCATTGGGGGGGGAGTGAGCGAGCGGCTGCCTGGTGCTTAGTTGCCAGCCGGGTTAAACCACGACACTGGGCAGGGGAAGGGCTCTGCTTGCACGCTTTAACTGGCAGCAAACTGCAAGCCTTGGTGGGCAGGGGCCCCGCCTGGGTGTCCACTGCCTCAGCCAGCCTGCAAGCCGCCTTGCCTGGGGCAATGCTGATCTTCGCACATTGCCACACAAAGGTGCAAGCTTTGAGACTGTTAGCTGGCTATTCAGTCCCCCCTCCCAAAAAAAAAATTGTTAGATGATGTCTTATTTTAGGGAACAGTCTCCACACATTCTGTTAATTGTACCCTTTCATTTGCAAACTGTATTGGGTCTGGCTGAGATGGAGTTCATTTTCCCCACAACAGGGAACCATGCTTTGTATTAGTAGCTACAAAAGTGCTGATAACACACCAGTATTTCGGCTACTGCTGAGCAGTGCTTGCACAGCATCAAGGCTGTCTCTCCAACATTTCCTGACATCACCAGTAGGCTGAGGGTGGGCAAGATCTTGGGAAGGGACATAGTCAAAACTGCTGACCCAACCTGACCAAAGGGATATTCCATCCCATATGACATCTGCTCAGCAATAAAAGCTAAGAGAAAGGAGGAGGAGGGGGGACATTACTTATTTACAGTGATCATCTTCCGGAACAACAGCTATGCGTACTGAAGCCCTGCTTCTCAGGAGGTGGCTGAACATCACCTGCTGACGGGAAGTAGAAAATAAAGTCTTTTTCTTTCTTTTGCTTCCACACACATCCTTTGCTTTTGCTTTATTAAATTTCCTTTATCTTGACCCACAAGGTTTTTTTCATCTTATTTTTCTCCCCCCTTGTCCTGTGGAGGAGGGTAGTGATAGAGCGGCTTGGTGGCACCTGGCATCCAGCCAAGGTCAACCCGCCAAACATAGAGCCAAATTTCAAACACTAGTACATAACTATGCATATTTTTTTCTCAGTCCTGGACTAAGTGATATGCACTTTAAATTTGATGGAAAGTAACGGTAAGATTAAGTTGCCAATATGGAAATGTCTCGGTTCAGAAGTGAAATGCAATGACTTTAACATTATACACTGCAATGTCCCAGTTACAGAGAGAATAAAAATAAAAAAGAGCTGTAAAGTAGTAAATATTATTTTTCAAATGTGTAGTGTGTTGACCCCAGCCAACACCCATCCAGCCTCTCACTTACTCCCCTCTTCACAGGGCAGGGAGAAAATAAAAGGAAGATGAAAATACTCATGGATCAACATAATGTCAGTTTAATAAGGAAAGCAAAAGCTGCGTGTCCAAGCAAAGCAAAAGGAAAAAGGGAATTCTTTCACTACTTCCCATCAGCAGACAGTTGCCCAGACACTTCCTGGAGAGCAGGGCCTTGTGTAACGACTGCTTGGGAAGACAGATGTCATAATCAGTAACATCTCCCTTTCCTCTTTCTTTTCTTGAGCATTTATTCCAGAGCACAGCATCATATAGTATGAAATATTCCTTTGGTCAGTTTGGGTCACCTGTCCTGGCTATGATCTTCCCAATGCCTTGCCTACCCTCAGTCTACTCACTGAGGGGGTGGGCAGGGGAAGGCAAAGGAAAAAGGTGGGAGAGAAAAACTTAACGCTGTTCAAGCACTGTTCATCAGTAGCCAAAACACTGGTATGTTATCAACAGTGTTTTAGCCATAAATGCAAAGCACAGCACAATACAGGCTGCTAAGAAGAAAGTTAACCCCTTCCCAGCCAGATCCGGTATGAAATAATATCTTCCAAAAATGATCAAGACAGGTTGACATTTATAGAGAAATTCTGCTTTGAATTTTCATTAGTTATCATTAATACTAGTGTTACAATTTTAAGAACTATTTTATTTAGAACTATTTAATAAAGAAATTTTAAAATTCAGTATTTGAGTATAAAAGTCCTTCTTATATTCAAACCTTTAAAAATGTTTACAGCTGAGCAAATAAATGTGAGATACTTAAATATATTCTTTTTTTTTTGCATAATCACATACACTGGTGAATATATTGCATCTGGGGTTTACACAGAGCAAGTATCCACATTGTCTCTTATGCAGTACTTTATGCAGTTAGGTTAACAATTATAAAATAGCTCATTAAAATTCATAAATTTATTTACAATCGAAGAACACGCTTTTGATCTTCCAACCATTTTAAATATTATCTACAAAAGAAGCTGAAACACCAGACCTACGAGGACATTCAAAATATGCAAAGGTTTTATCAGAAAACACAGACATTATCTTTTCTTCAGCTGTCAAATCAGTAGAGTAAAATTACAGCAATTTTCAAAATAAATGAAAATTTTCACTTTATGCTTAGCCTCCTGCTAGGATGACTATAGAGAGAAAAGGTGTTATAATAGTTTTAATACAGCTGGGATGGAGAAAAGCATAGTCAATGTGAGGTTGACTTGGTTGAAGTATATGATGAAATACTACTTCTAAGCTATCAGTCTAACCCCAGATTCATACTCACAGAGAAAACTATCCTTCCAGACTACAGGTGCATAATGTTAATATTTACATTTTAATATCTTTTTCATGAGCTTTATCACCAACTATATAGTACTCATTATCTATACATATTATAATCAACCTATGAATATTTCCTGTTGGGAAACTTCACCTAAACAGAAAAAAAAAAAATTAATACCTTATAAAAATCAGTTAAAAGTCAGACCTAACAGACTTGAAATTGCACTAGACAGGATAGATCTGTTGCAAGAGGTAAAATTATTAATCCCTTTCATAGAGAGGAAGTGCTTCGTCACTCCTGAGCTCATGGAGAGG
Source organism: Egretta garzetta (assembly GCF_000687185.1). Lineage (NCBI taxonomy): Eukaryota > Metazoa > Chordata > Aves > Pelecaniformes > Ardeidae > Egretta > Egretta garzetta. The sequence continues at coordinate 2,093,908 of NW_009260269.1, read as the reverse complement.
GGTAGTGGATGGGTAATACCTTACTCACCAGACAGAAAGATGCACAATCACCAGGGAGCAAGGGTTTTGCCCTTTTCTGCTAGGGTCTATTCCCAAACTCTCCTGCTTCACTAGCACTGTTTAGAAAGTCACCAAATTTTGAGTAAAATACATTTCCAATGCAGTAAGTCCTAGAGATCTGATTTCTCCACTGTACCTGCCTTTTGGTTCATTGTTTAGAACACAGGGACAGAAGTTGCACTGATCCAACAGATGTAAATTCTATGGTGCTACAAAAAATGACAAAACATGACATTTCTAACTTCTTTCAGACTTAATGATTCGCAACAAATGATAGAGCATCAAATGTAAATCACATTAAATTTGACTAATAGAAAAATATGACCTTTTCACATTAAGTTCATATTTCAACAAAAAAGTTTAAACTAAATTTGAAAACATATAGGAAAAACTTATAGATGTAATGTGAGTAATTTCTAGCTCACTCAAAGAAATAACCCAGGAAAAAAGTCAGGATAAGAAAATCCAGCAGTGCAGACTGGATATGTACATAATCAGAAAAGTAGCCTTCAAAAGTACATTTATGGTCAGATAATATAGGCTCACTCATTTTATCACTAGGAAGAGAGCATCAAGAACTAGTGTAAAAATATTCCTTTTCTTTGTATTATAGCAAGTTTTGAACTGAGTACATATTAAGGAAAAAAGACTAATTAAAACTGTGTCTGCAACAGCATCCAATCTATCAATGATCACAGAAGAAAGGCAAATTATCACAGTATGATTTAACAGTAGATGGTATTGATCAAAAACATTATTGACATCATGGCTATGTTGTGCTGTGAATTAAAGTTTTTCCTGTGCCCAGATAGTGAATGAAAACCCTCTTAAAATATCAGGGAGATTATGTATCTACCAGCTTCCTATTGTCAAAGATTTTTCCTAAGCCTCTTCTCTCCTGTTCTTTGTTACAGCTTCACTTCTTTACTATCACAAAGAAGTGTTTTCAAGGCAGAATCACAGGACAGAATGTAACAGTCACTTTGATCCAACTCCCACCTAGGACTAGATTTGCTGTTTTAAAAAGGTTTTTAGAGGTAGTTTTACCTTCACTCTCCTCACAATTTATATGGGACATTATCGTGGTCATCAGTGCTGCTCCATTTTGACCTTTGTTGTTCGGTACTGATCCCCCACTGGAAAATTATTATTGTATGGAACATTTCTGCATTTTACTTTTACAGGGGGAAAACAGAAAGACCTAGGAATGACAGTATTGAAGAATTATGTATCTGTCTATCTGATAAATAGGAAGAGTAATATACACTTGTCTGAGAAGAAACTTGACATAGCTTTGGAAATAAATGCATAAAAAATAATTTTCCACAGCTGCTATAATAAACTTTTTAAACCCCCCTGCACCTATGGTTATAATTTGTGATGATAACATGCAAAAATGTGGGTGAAAAATACAGCAGTTAATCTTAAAATCATTATGCAAGAGAAGTCTGTATGAAACAAAATTTTCTCTGTTGGGTATACAGAAAGTTTTTAAATGAATGAGTGGAATTTATGTGAAGGTATCAGCTTCTACAGTACGCAAATGCTGTACGACTTTTCTGGGAAATGGCAGGAAGCATATCACTTTGGTTTCTGAGGAAGCATAATGATTTTAGTTTTTTATTTCAAATTATTTCCATGCTCCAGTTGCAATTTGTAGGAAATATTCTGGAAACTGGACATTTTTAAGTATAAGTACAAGTATTTGAAAGCAATTTTACGATAGAAGTATTTTCATGGATTACTTGGAAAAGGTGATATTTAGTTTCTCAGAAGTATTTTTCTTCTTTTGCACAATTTGACAATACAACAAAGTATTTCTGAACCACTTGTGAACAGCATATTTTCAGATTTAAGACAATTAAATTAATATCAGGTCATTTAAGTAATGAATTAGACAGCAGCAGGAGTAAATGATGAATAAAGAAAACTTTAGGCATCCATTGAATGAAGTCATGAATTAGCAGACATACTTCAAAATTAGTTTGTATGAGCAATTTTTGAAGCGGTTATCTGTAATAGTTACTTTTAATTAATTAATTAATAAACTGTGATGATAGATACACATTTATTAAATAAATGGTTATATCTGAAACAACTTACCCTTATCTCCCATACAAAATGTAGAGACATAATAGTATTCCTGAGAACAGTCCTCCAGCTAATCTTGATTCATTGTGCCACTTTATGCATGGGTAGTAGAATTGGGACCACTTTATCTTTTCCTAAATGTCTTTTGAAGTTTATGGTCATTGAAAAATCCATGCAAATAAATTGGTGAAGTAAATGATATATGCAGGTCTCATACAGAGTATCAAAGCATTATGGTGGCTTAAATCCCTCTAGAAGCAATAAGAGACAGGATGAAAGAGTTTGCTAACAAATGTCTAAGGTACTTTTTCCCATTCAGATGAATGAGTTCTTAAAACCAGAAAATAATATTGTAAGATCAATTTATAGTGATCTAATACTTCATGTTGAGGGATGTTAGGAGAGAGGCTGCCTCCAACAGTGCCAGCCCAGGACTCCCTCCTGCCAGCCACTGGAGCCCAGCCCCATTCCTGCAGGGACCCAGGGTCTCCGCCCAGGCTGAGGGATGCAGCTGTCACTTTTCTGTTTGTAGGTTCAACCCATAGCAAAGCTCAGCACATATCCCACAGATAGACAGACACATGAATGCAGGACACTGGCATGGCTGGTCACAAAGGCTGCCACAGAGAAGACATTGTCTTCAACAGCACTTTCATAGAAGACTCACATAAAACACAAGCACAGACAGCCAAGTTCCCTCCTCCTCTTGGGCTGGCAGAGAGAGGAGGTCACTTGTGCAGGCACACAGAGGACACTCTCCAGGTTCACAAGCACACACACATTTGTGGATCCTCTGAGTACTGGCACAGCCCCTCTCCTCTGCCTGGCACGCCTACCCGCATCCCGGCCCCCTTCCCCACTGCACGGATTCCCTGCTCACCCCCTGGTCCAGCTCAGTGCTGGCTGCACACATGCAGCACTCACACACTTCTCCCACAGTCACCCCATAGTTGTGGGTCCCCTGGATACCAGCATGGATCTTCCACCCACCTGATACCTCTGTCCCAACCTGAGGCCACCCTACTCTCTTGCTGGTGCAGCTTGAGGTTTGCCAGAGAATGTGCATGCACACCCCACGCACATCATGACTGAAGAAGATAAAAATGCTCGAGGCCCCAGCAGCCAGTAAATGGCACATGGGCTGTGCCTTGGTCCCACTCCAGCTGGCAGCTCTGAGCTCCTCAGTCATACCAGTCCCTCTGGTAGCCACACGCCTGGTCTGACTCCAGTAGCTTGCATCAATTTTCACTCACACACACAGAAGTCTCACCAGTAGCTGGAACTTAGTCCTTGCAACACACACACACATACACACACATGACAGAGAGTGAGATTACAGGGAGAGATAGTTAAGAAAAGGTTTAAGAAGAAAAGACAGGAAGATAGGATAGACTCTGGTGATCAAACACAGGGCTTAGCCAGACAAATGTAGTGATCGGTTCCATTGCACACACAATCAAACCCTTTTATAACCCTTGTTCCTCTCTGATTTGCGTCCCTTGTGTGTTCCCTCACCACAGTCCCACTACCCCCTCAAACATCCTTGTCCCTCAAGTTTGCATCCTTACTATTTGCAAAGTCCTGGTTTGTCTGAAGTTTAATGATCAGCCATTAATTAGCGCAACTGATTAAGTGTGTTTCTTGTCTTTGCCTCTGTACTGTTTGTCAGGTTTGTGTCTCTGTATATTTTGTCTGTGGAGCCCCCCTTTTCCTTAGAATTATATTTGACGAAGTCCTCAATCAGATAATCTTACAAAAAAAAAAAAATTTCTGTGTTTTTCCTACTCTTATTAGCCAGTGTTTCTGACGATGTTTTATTCCCATTATTGCCTGGTCGGGTTTGTGTCTCTGTATGAACTTGTTTATGGCTTTCCCTGTTTCTTATTATCTCCTTTTGCACTGTACAGGCCCTTGACCCTTAAAGGAACAGATGATCTTGCCTTCCACATACCCTTCTTAAACTTTAATACTGCTACAGTGTTTGATTTATCTCCTCTTAAACAGCATATTTCAGCCTAATGCTCTTTCTGCGTGTATAATTCAATTGTAACAAATTAATATTTTTTTATAATTATTTTCTCACCTTCAGGTATTTTTTTGAGTATTAATAATGATAGCATAACTAAAATTTCATTACTCTTTGAAGTAACCATTTATTTCTCTCTTTTTAGTAAATGTAATCCTTCATACATTCCTGCAATCCTTCCTTCTGCAATTTGAATGAACTTTATTCACTAGAAATTGTTCCAGTTTCAAACTTGGATAGAAATGGGTCAAAGGGCTTGACATGTCACTTAACTAAAAATCTCCTCCAGTTTAACTGTGGACTGTACAGTACTCAATTACTTTTACTTCTCTCTGAGAAATGAATTTTAAAAATGGTTCCATGCCAAATCAATGATAGTTATCACAATTATTGGTTACGCTTTATATTCTATACCATCCTAAATTAGATACAGTAGATAAAAATATTAACATGGAAGTTAAATATGAGATTCATTCTTCTACTTACATTTCTAATCAAATATAAAAGTTGCCTTTGCTGGCTTGTCGTTACATTTGGGCATGAGATCCTGTCACTGTATTTTACCTGTGAAGGTCTCTACAGGATGTGGCATTAGATTCCCAAGCTGAAAAACTTGAGACTTTAAGAAAAGGAGACAGGAGTTTCATAAATTAAGTTGTCACATATTTTTAGTATACATAGTTACAGTGACATTAATGGTTGGGGGGGGGGGGCAAAGAAAATTCTAATATTTTCCTCTTACTATTGATTAATCTTTCTGGATGAATTTTATCTTTTTTTTTTCTTATATTAAAACAGAAGGAATGAATTGAAATGTTCTCAGTTAACTATTTAGTAAGGGTGTCAACAGCTCACAATGAAGTTTGTGCTGGAAAGCAGAATATTTTCTCTTTTTGGAACTCAGAAATTCTTAAAATACTACAAATATTAGTCCAAGGACTGGCTTTCCATGGAAATAAAAATAAATGTAGCCTGAAGTATTAAGAAAATTTCCTACGCTTACAAATCTGGGAAAGTAACTCAGAAAAAAAGCGCCTCTTATCAAGATGCTTAAATTCACAGGGCAGAATCCCTTCTTCTACAATACTGAATTAGTTGGAAAAAAATGGACATGTTTAAAATTGCCATTGTAGACTAAGAACATATCTGCTCCTATTCCTATATGAACACAGAAAATAGTCATAGAATCATAGTGATACCTTAAGGGTCAAAAGACCCCAGATGTAAAACGGCTTGCACGCATAAAAATTAGGCCTTGTTGTCTAGCTTGCTTGCTGTGGCTTTGCTAAAGTTAGTATTGTCTAGTTTGCAGTTGCTTTGCTAAAGTCAGTAGTGTCTGGCTTGGATGTTTTTTTTTCTCTCTTAAAGTCTGTAGTATTGTTACTTAGTGAATTTAGAACCCTATTCAAGGACGGGAAGAATCGGGAGGGGATCAAGCAAAAGGATAATAACGGTTTGCCAAGGTTGCCAGACTAGAAGGAATGAGAACTAATTGATGTAGAAAGATTTGTGGCTCCTTACAAAGAACAGGTTTTTGATAAGAACCAGGTGTTTACCTCAAGAGCTGGTCTACACTGACCCTGTGGTTTGAGCAAGAGCCAAGGAGCAACTGAGTTTGAGCGAGAACAAGGGGTTACTAGCGGTGACGAAGAGGAGCCATCGGCCTTCATCCCCACAACCCCCAACGACCACCACAAGGAGGCACTGAGCAGGCGCAGTGGGGAGGGATTTATGGAAATGACCTCCTGAAGCTAATTTTAATACAAAGCGGAGACAGGTTATGCATATGTATAGGTATATCGGGAAGCTTCGTGCATATGTAATACTTTGGTACATATAAACTGGGCAAGTTGCCGCTTAAGGTATGCGTGTTAGGTGGAGCGATCCCACGTGCATCCAGCACCGTGAATAAAGAATGCCTGCCTTCTAACACTATACTGGTGTTACGAGGTTCATTCTTCCCGATTTCGGTGACAATAGAATAGTTTGGGTTGAAAGAGACCTTTAGTAGTCACCTAGTCTAAACATCCCTGAAAAAAGCAGGGACATCTTCAGCTAGATCAGGTTGCTCAGAGACCCATCCAACCTGACCTTGAATGTTTCCAGGGATGAGGCATCTACCACCTCTCTGGGCAAACTGTTCCAGTGTTTAACCACTCTCATTGTAAAAGATTTCTTCCTTATATGTATTCTGAATCTATCTTCTTTTAGTTTAAAAACATTACTCCTTGTCTTGTCACAAAAGGCCCTGCTAAAAGTTTTGTCCCCATCTTTCTTATAAGCCTCCTTTAAGTACTGAAAGGCTGCAATAAGGTCTCCCTGGAGCCTTGTCTTCTCCAGGCCGAACCCCAAATCTCTCAACCTTTCTTCATAGAGAGGTGTTCCCTCTGATCATTTCTGTGGCCCTCTTCTGGACCTGCTCCAACAGGTCCATGTCATTCCTTTGATGATGACTTCAGAGTGGATGCAGTACTCCAGAGCAGAGTAGAGAGGTAGAATCACTTCCCTTGACCTGCTGGCTGTGCTTCTTTTGATGTAGCCCAGGATATGGTTGGCCTTCTGGGTTGCCAGCACACATTGTGGGCTCATATTTAGCTTTTCATCCATCAGTACCCCCAAGTCCTTTGCCACAGGGCTGCTCTCACCACCTTCATCCCCTAGCCTGTATTGATATCAGGGGTTGCCCCAATCCATGTGCAGGACCCTGCACTTGGCCTTGTTGAACCTCAAAATGTTCACACGGACCCACTTCTTGAGCTTGTCCAGGTCCTCTGGATGGCATCCTGTCCCTCAGGTGTGTCAACTGCACCACTCAACTTGGTGTCTGCAAACTTTCTGAGGGTGCACTTGATCTTGCTGTCTGTCATTGATGAAGATATTAAACAGTACTGGTCCCAATGCATCACTTGTTAAAGATCTCCATCTGGACATAGAGCCATTGACCACTACCCTCTGGTTACAACCATCCAACGAATTTCTCATCCACTGAACAGTCCACCCATCAAATCCATAGCTCTCCAATTTAGAGAGAAGGATGTTATGGGGGATTATGTCAAAGGCTTTCCAGAAGTCCAGATAGATGACGTCCATTGGTTTTCCCTTGTCCACTGTTGTCACACCATCATAGAAAGCCACTAGGTTTGTCAGGCAGGACTTGCCCTTGGTGAAGCCATGCTGGCTATCTCGAATCACCTCCCTGGCCTCCATGTGCTTTAGCATAGCTTCTAGGAGGATCTGTTCCATGATCTTCCCAGGCACAGAGCTGAAGCTGACAGGTCAGTAGTTCCCAGGGTTTTCCTTTGTACCCTTTTAAAAAAGATAGGAACAATGTTTCCCTTTTTCCAGTCACCAGGGACTTTACCTGACTGCCATGACTTTTCATGTCATGGAGAGTAGCTTGGCAACTACATCAGTCAATTCCCTCAGGACTCTGGGATGCATCTTGTCAGGTCCCATGGACTTATATATGTTCAGATATCTCAGGTGGTCATGAACCTCATCTTCTCTTATAGTGGGAGGGACTTTTCTCCCCCAGTCCCCATCTTGCAGTCCATCTACTTGAGAGGTGTGGGAAGAGAGGTTGCCAGTGAAGACTGAGGCAAAGAAGTTGTTGAGTACCTCCGCCTTCTCCTGGTCCATTGTTACGAGTTTGCTAGCCGCATTCATTGGGGGGTGGTGTACACTTTTTTTGACCTTCCTTTTCTGGCTGACATACCTGTAGAAGCCTTTCTTGTTATTCTTTGCATCCCTTGCCAAGTTCATCTCCAGCTGCGCCTTGGCCTTCCTGACCCCATCCCTACACAATGGGGCAGCATCCCTATAATCTTCCCAGGATAACTGTCCCTGCTTCCATTGCCTGTGCTTTTCTTTCCTGCCCTTTAGGTTGACCAGCAGGTCTCGACTCAGCCATGCTGGTCTCTTGCTTTCCTTTCCTGATTTCTTACACATGGAGTTTAAGGGCTCTTGCACTCTATGGGAAGCGTCCTTAAAGATCTACCAGCTTGTTTCTGCTCCCTTGTCCCCGAGGGTAGTTTCCCAGGGGGTCCTGTTGACTAAGTCCTTGAAGAGCTGGAATTTTACTTTTCTAAAATTCAGGGTCCTGACTTTACTCTTCTCCTGACTCATATCCCTCAGGCCTGTGAACTCCATCAGTGCATGATCACTGCAGCCCAGGCTGCCTCCAGTCTTGACATCACCAATTAGCTCACTTGTGTTGATGACCAACAGGTCCAGTATTGAGTCCCCTCTGGTAGGGTTGTCTATTACCTGGCTTAAGAAGTTTTCCTCAGTATATTCCAGGAATCTCCTGGATTGCCTATAGCTCTCTGTGCTACTTTTCCAGCAGATGTCAGAGTGATTGAAGTCCCCCAGAAGGACAGTTCATTGAGAACCCAAAAAGTATGTATCCCAATGCAAAAAAGTACTCTCTGCTTCCATCTTCTGGTTTGGAGACACAAGCAGATTTTCATTTGCATAAAATTTTTATTCATAATTCCTTCAGTGACATGTGGGAGTGATCATCACTATATACAAACTCATAATTAGTTGAGAATTGGAATTGCATGGAGAGAGGTGACAAGGGATTTCTTTCATGTAGCTAAAAGAACATCTGTGAGGTAAGGACTCACAGATGTTCAAGCATCCTACAAGTTATTAGTTGTCAGGCCCTGCAGACTATATGCTGTTGAGAGGTGAAATATAGGTGCCTCCGTAAAAGAATCTACAGAGGGCAGAAGAAGAGCTAAGTGAAATCCAGTAGGTTTTTTTTTTCCTGACAGGAAAATAAAGCTACATTTCACAACTTCAGGTCTTGCTTATTCATTAACAGCAAAGGAAGCCTGGAACTTAGGTGATCAGGAAAGCTGTTGGTTGGTTGTTTGGTGGGTTTTTTACAATATAATTAAAAAAACCTGTCCTGGTGGCATTTTCTTTAGAAGACTTCATTTTGAACAAGGAAATAGTAACTTATAATTTCAGAAAATGTTAACAAAAGCTCCTCTTGCTATGAGTTTTAATATAGTATTAGCTTGAACTTAAATAACTGTCAGTATTTTATGGTAGAATCACACTGTGCACCTGTGTTATGAAATCATTTCACTGCTTTGTTCCAGTGCTTTAGTCCCCTGATCATACCTGCAAGGATGTGTGTGTGCTCTGTACAGGAAGGAATCAAGCTGTTTACTTGGCAGGGAAGCAGACCAGTTGTACACACCCATATCTACACCCAACAGACAGTATGGATAATTTTGTTTCTCCTGCTTGAAATAGTCTTCTAATAGCAGACTTGCTTTGCTCCATGCAGTGCCATCCTCCACATCAGCAAATTGCATACTTTTACACTACTTCCCACAACATATGTGTCCCAATTTCAGCACAGTATTCTAAGAAAACAGTCTGGAGAGTTGCAAAAGCCATTTCATCATTCATTCTTCCATCTCAAGTGTCAGCACATAAAAGCTGGAAGAGATCGACCACCTGTAGGGTTGTCAAAGTTTTGTCAAAGTTTTGATGTCAGGAGGATTTCCCAACAGTATTACAAGGAGGTCACTTGCTGTATCTGCCATATGGTCAACACGCCACAGATGGTTACTGTTACTCACAAAGTCTTGTTATGAGCACAGGGGAACACACCCTGTATGCAGAGCCAAGAATTTATTGTTAGTACAATTAATGTTTTAATGGTGTAATCAAAATACAACAAACAGTTCTTATTAGTTCAGTTACAAAAGTACGAATACTCATAGTACAAATTATCTAATTAGTACAGAAAATTCTCCTTGATAATGCAGTTAAAACTGCTATTGTCTAATAATATTTAGCTATTCTCTACCTTTCCTTGGGTTTTATGCTCACCCTCCTAATGTTCCTCTAGTCCTAGGCTGATGGTGCTAGCTAGTCTTCCTCAAAAAGACTTCTTCAAAAAGAGTGTGAGAGAGTTATGACAAATCATGCTTAATTCTTTCCTTAGGAATAGTATGATGTTCATAGTGGAGAGCCTCAGAGCCTCTTCTTCCTCAGATTTGAATCTGCTTTAGTTTTGTTTTGAATATTTTCTAACAAAATCTTCTCTGTTGCTCTTTCTTCATTAGTTACCAACTCCACAATGCATTTGTACTTTTCTCTTTGTTAGCCCTAATAGCAGATTCACCTAACAGGGTGTCACGATTCACTATTGGGTTGAACAATTTGACAGAGGTTAAACCCCCTTGCTTTCCAACCGACCTCAGATAATTCTGGGAGGTTGGGGGTGGCTGGGCTTAACTTCTGATTAACTCCAATATTTTATCGTGACTAGGATCT
>NW_009260269.1:2073153-2083267 GCF_000687185.1 Egretta garzetta | reverse complement strand
CGGTTCTAGTGGCTGTCCTTTTGGCCTGAGCGATCCACGCTGTCCGTGCGGCTGGTGCAGCCCGAGTGGTCTGATGCGCCTGATTTATCTTCGAGTCCGGGGGGGGAGATGTTCCAGAACACTCTTCGTGGTATCCGCTAGTTCCCCTTTTATAGGGTTGTCCTTCTGCATAGTCAATAACTGCTTTGCGTACCCACGCCTCCCACTCGGCAGTGGGGCGCATGTCCAGTACCATCACTACAGGATGCTCGAAAGTTCTAGGGGGTCCGAGCCCCCTCCCCATTGTCAGTCGACTCTGGGCCCGGGCGTATGTGCAGAGGATGTGTACTCCAAGATAACAGGACACACATTCCTGCGGGGTGGGACTCAATGGGCTGAAACTGGTGATTAAACTGCCCCGCTCAGTTGCCATGGTGATTAAGCTTTGGTAGTTAAGCTTGCCTGCCACCAATGTTGAGACAAGTTTCTAGTCCCTTACACAGGGTTGCACTTGTTTAGTGACCACTACTTAATCATTATCACAATTTCTAGTATTCTTTATCCGTAGTCGTCTACATCACATTTTTATTCTAGGATAATAAATAGATTATTCCACACAGAATAAATACTTTTTATTATCACTTATTAATTACTACTTGTTAATTAACATCAGATGTTACATCACATGACTGCTCAAAGCTAAACTAATGCCAAAACAAATTTGAGCAATAGTCACCTGACTGCTAGGCAATTACTATCACAGGTAAAACAAGCTAAGTCCAAAAGAAGCGTAAAGAAGTCCTGAGTCCATGCCATGTCCTTTTGTTAGTAATGGCAAAATCATGTTTACTTGGCAATATTATGAACAAATGGCTGGCTGACATTTAAAATATTGACAGTACTGGATGTGAATGCCACAGTCGGTTGACAGGCTCAGCAAGGGAATCTGATGTTGTCTAACAGAAAAAGAATGAGAAGGCCATCTCTCTTTAGCTTGGGCAACAGGTTCCAAATAAAAGACTGACTACAGAGCAAAATGAGATACAGTCCCGCAAGGGAGAAAAATGAGAGTTAATTTTAGTATTTTCACATGTTACTCACTGTGGGTTTCTGTTGTAAGGGCCCTGTCAGCACGCTCTCCCCACACTCTCACCCCACCCGGGGTTGGGTTGCCTTGGCTCAAGGCCAAGTTGGATAGAACACATCTGTTGAACTTAAGGAGTATTTTTCTGAAGAAAGCTAGAGACTCAGTGAGGTTCAGCTTGTCTCACCTTTGGGAGCTGCTTTGAACCTGATGATCTCCTGTTGGGCCTTGCCTGAACTACTGTTTCATCTGTGTCAAAGACATGTCCATGCCTGGCTATGCATTCTTGCCAAGACAGAACATGCCCTTTATGTTGCCACAGGCAATTATCTCATAGGTATTGATCTGCCACAGGCAATGATTTCCAGGCAGTTGGAGTTCAGCTGGGTTGTCACTGGAGGAGCCCAATGCTACTCTAGATCTGTAACAATGAGTCTAAAGATTTGAATATATCAAACAAAATGCTATACATATATATATATATATGAGGATTTTCTGTTGGAACTCCCAGTATGTGTCATTAAAAGAAATTAAGTATGAAAGTAACAATTCCTGTGTATATTTCACAAAATTTTGAGAGCAAGATAGTAAGGAAAAGAAGCATAACTTTTTTAAAAGGTATATTGTTATATAGTGTGTGATTAGATTTTAATGATATATTGACTTTTCTATGTAGAGATTTCAACAACTTTTCGTCAGCTGATCTTTTACTATGCACAGAATTCAAAATTCATGAGCTGCGTATCAGTAGGTCTGAAAGAGCAGAGATTTGGAACAGTAGCAATATCATGGTAAAAACATAAGAGGAATAAATTACCAGTATACTTTGAAGTCTTATATTGAGTTTACCCCACTATGGATTTTGTATACAAAGTTACTTACTCCTTGCCTCTCTAGCAGAAGTGTGAGAAGGATTGTGGTCATGATTTTGAGGTTAGTAAGGAATAGTGTCTTAGAGCAAAGACGAGAGTGTGTTTCTGTTCTTCATGTTTTGCAAACAGAAAGAGTATACTCATATTTTATATAAGGACAAGAGTGCTTAAATATCTTGTAGGGAGTGGTCTCCCATGCGTAAGTGAAGGAAGTGTTTGAGGATTGGGAACAGATAAATAGTTACAGGGGGATGCAGGCATGTGTTATGTCCGAATTCTAAACTGCTTGCAAACAAACAGCAATATGCATTTTTCATCCACCTTGGCACTCTGGGGTGCTGATGACAAAGGTGGTGGTAGGCTGACACAACCTGAGAATCCCAATCTTTCTGGGGCCATTCCCTGTGAAAATGATCACCATATTGCTTGTATAGATTGTTTAAATCACAACAAGCTGTAGCATGAACTGTAACTGAATACTGTCTTTGTTTTTCTAGCTCAGATTCTGTCAGTTGATGGCAGAATCTCAGCAGGATCTGTAAGAACTTAAAAAATGTTCAGTATCTGAATAAGTCTTCCTTATTCGTGCCAACCAGGCATGAACACTGGTAGCATCAGCAGATGAAATCATCACAGATAGACAGGCAACAGGGTGACAGTTGGCCCACAATGGAAGCAAAGTGATTTGCAAAAGATACAGTCATTATGAACTTAGCAAGTGTAGCCAGTTAAGATGTTCATAAATCTGCAAAAATGGTGCAGAAAGTTTTTGTGACAAAATAGTATGTTTAACAGAACTCAGTAGAGGCAGTATGTGTGTGCCGCTTTTGGCTGGGGTAGAGTTAATTTTTATCACAGTAGCTAGTATGGGTCTGTGTTTTGGATTTGTGCTGGAAACACTGTTGATAATACAGAGGTGTTTTCATTACTGCTGAACAGTGCTTACACAGAGTCAAGGCCTTTTCTGCTTTTCATACCACCCCACCAGCGAGGAGGCTGTAAGTGCACAAGAAGTTGGGAGAGGACACGGCTGGGACAGCTGATCCCAAGTGACCAAAAATGCTCATCATGCTCAAGTTCAGAGTTATAGCATTTTGTCTTCCCAAGCCACCATTACACATGATGAAGCCCTGCTTTCCTGGAGATGGCCTGCTGATGGGAAGCGGTGAATGAATTCCTTGTTTTGCTTTGCTTGTGTGCGTGGCTTTTGCTCTTTGCTATTTGATTGTCTTTATCTTAACCCACGAGTTTTCTCACTTTTACTCTTCTGAATCTCTCCCCCGTCCCTCCAGGGGGGAGTGAGTGATCGGCTGTGTGTTGCTTACTTGCCATCTAAGGTTAAACCATGACAATGTGGAAAAATATACCGATTACTGTATACCCTTTACGGGAATACAGCTATTGGAAATTGTGAAGATGCAAATGACAGTCCACAGAATGGCATCAGATCACCAAAGTCCTTCTTCAAAATTACTCCATCAAGCACTAGGAGCCAGGGGTTGCTAAATTCCACACAATGGCAAAAAATCTCCTGTCCTTAAGAATAGCAGACAAGAATATAGTATATCTTTTCCATAAGGCAGTTATGAGAAGGAGGCATCTAATGTGACCTTTTTCATCTTACAGTTCTGGAGTCACTTATCTTTCCAGTACCATACTACAGTATAGTCTCATGTGAGTCATCTCCCTGTTGTTGGGGATCAAGAATGACATGCCTGATAGTGACTTAGTTCATTTGGATGGCCTCCAAATTCAACATCTCTTCATTAAGAGGTACTAAACAGTGGCTACTTACTAAAAATTAAAGGAGGAATTCCCTACATGGAATTTGCTTGTTTTGTCATTAAGTCATACAAGAAATAAACGTGGTGTAAGCTAAAGAGGCCAAATACAAAAGGATTTAAAACTAATTCTTATTCAAATGTGTGCTGATAAGCAGTATGGATTTGATCTGTCAATGTGCAGAAGCTATAAGTCAACCCTCATCTGTGATATAGAAAACCGAGCTCAGTCCCTGGGAGTACTCAAAACAAGAGCTGGACTGAACCCCATGAGTGCCTGGGCAGGATGCCACTTTGCTATCCTTTATCTAATTATTCACTGAAACTAGGACCTCATGTAATATATTCTACAAGGCCTCAAGAAGAGCTAGGGAGAATCACAATGTTAAAATGACAGAACTATTAGTCTAGTATGAATTAACATTGTTAGTAGTTAGAAAGGATGAACTACATTTGAAAGAGAATAGACTTCAGAACTTGTTAATCTTCAAAATTTTCCCTGTCAACGGTAAAGCAAACTAATGACAAGAAGGAAGCATTATCTTCACCACTTCAGCATTAGACTTTACTTTATACCTATTCATTTACTAGAACTTGTTTTAGAATTAAAAAAAAGACCCAAGAAACATAAGTTTAAAAAATCTAGAAAGTAATAGAAATAAACCAGTGGTGTCTAAATTTGGAAGCAGAATGCATGTGAAAAACTGTGAAGTAGAAACAGAATGAAGTGTAGAAGAAACTTAGTAGACCAGAAAAAAAGTTAGAAAAAACCAAAACTCAGAACAGGCAATACAATATTTATTGAAGAGTAGCATATATTTGTGTTACATCAGTGAAAACTGAGGTGTTGATATTTTTTTCTTTTCAGAACTGAGATAGTGTGTTATTAGACATCTTAATAATAAATATCTCTGATTGGAAGTCCCCACCTTTTCACTTCCCTTTTAATAGGGTTACAACATTTTGGCAACAACAGAGAAAGTCAGATCCAAGCATCTGTAGATGCTCCAGATGGATTTCAGTCAATGGTGGTGTGAGGAAATTGATTCCAAACATGCTCCCTGCACTTCTTCAACTCCAGAGTGATGAAAGTGTCTTGACAACAGCAGGCAGCTCCCACCATGCTGTGCATGAAGAGAGAAATCACAGAAGGTGCCCTAAATATTCATAGTGTCTCAGGCAACACTTGGAGTATGAAGTAATTCAGATTACTTCATACTACTCCACAGTAATGAAGTAATAAATGCCTTCTGAAAGACGCTTTTAGAAGACTAATATGAAGATCATGTGATGCCCAGAAATGTAAGCAGAAACAGATACACTACTGGATTAAGATATTCTAAGGACTTTGGTGTATAATGCATGTTTGCTTGGCTTCAGAAAAGCTCAGTCTGTGGGCCAGTGCTTTGGTCTCATTACCACTACAGAGAGTAACTTCATGACACTCAAAGACACCATCTGTTGAGTTGGATAGTCTGCAAAAAACATGTTTTAGGTATAAAAGTTCCTCTTCCAAGGTCTTCTCACAGTGACAGAACTGTGATGCAACCATAAAAAACTGACTTTCCTTCTACTTTCAAGGGTATAGTTTTGAAAAGAATTCAGACTTTTCCTATGATTTAAATGAACTATAACAGGATCACTGATGACTCAAGAAGATAACAGTGCTGTACATATAACTGGTTGATATTTCCAAATAGTTCTCCTTTTTAAATAAAGCAGGAGATGTTTTCAAACTTTTTAAATTATTATTTTTGTAAATGAAAAACAAAACTTAAATATTGTTCTAATTCCAGGAGTTACAATTTACTGAATATCTGCTCACGTTGCAGCATGGTCTTGCTTAAAGAAAGATTACACCAAGGGGAACTTATATGCTATTGATTTCAGTGTAGTCCTGGAACATTTGAGACAAGAGTTAATGAACAAGCTCTTGTTTTTTTTTTACCCACACAGCCAAAGAGCTTTATGTAGCTTAATTTACCCAGCCAACCAGTCCATGCTGCAATGGTTACATGCTTCCAGTACTCAAATTAGCTCATAAAAAACTTCTGGATATCTCATATAACTTGAGAAGAATTTTATTTTTCAGGGGCTAATAGGATTTTATTTTTCAGGGTTTTTTTAGTTGCCTTAGCTACTTGTTAGAGATTTTTCAGATTTAATGGATAAAGTGATGAGAGCAGTGTGGGTTTCTCTGCAGACATGAATAGAAAGGATTCACTATCAGGTGTATACCATAAACCATCAGTTGGTAGGGAGAAATCTTTTTGTTCATCTCATCCATTGCTTCCTACTTCTCTTTTGTTGTCAGACTCATTGTCACCAATGAACACATGGTGCACAAAAAGGTTTTGTTCATGTGATACTACCCATGTAAGGGAATTTTTTTTTTTCTAGGTCTCCCTGTAGATTTTTTGTCACCTAGAGATCAGCAGAAAAGCTGCTGTTTAACAGCCATTGTAAGTGAACTATTGTAAATCAAAAAAGAGAACTCAACTCTTTATGTTTTTAGGCAA
This sequence comes from Egretta garzetta, assembly GCF_000687185.1. Lineage (NCBI taxonomy): Eukaryota > Metazoa > Chordata > Aves > Pelecaniformes > Ardeidae > Egretta > Egretta garzetta. Next base: position 2,077,032 of record NW_009260269.1, on the reverse strand, counting down.
AAGTCATCGACTCTTCTTAATGATCTCTTCTTCAAATCTATTTGGATAATTATAATCTCTATGACAAGAAAAGAATGAAAATATCTTTCTTTAGTTCAGGCCCCTATTATTTGTTTTAATCTGCTTAAAGAAAGCTAAGAAAGTAGCCTCTAAATGACAGCTAGTTATATAAAGATTTTCAGAAATAAGATTATACAGCACTTTCAATATACATTACAAGTGGGTTTTTCCTTCCCTAGATTTACCATTCAGTTTCTAACAACAGGATTATAGTTATAATCATTGAAACATTTCATTCTTTCTAAATTTTGTGTTTACATGCATTGTTAGCCCAACTTTAAAACTCACAGCATGGATCTCTTTCCTATGAATAAAAAACGTAGTCACAGAAAATGTATTGCCTTCTCTATATGATTTCACTTGGTTTTGTTTTCAAAAAAATTATTTTTACATTAACAATTGTATATTAAGTCACCATGACATGGGAATTAAAAATGAATCACTACAAAGTGCTGCAACTGTTCATTTTAAATGGAATTAAATGAACCTCTATGATTAAGCATTCATTCTCTGCCATGGTATGTGAATTTAAAATAAATATATAATAACCCATTCTAATTCTGAACTTTAAAATTGTGCCAAAATGATTGATACAAAGCTAAAAAGATATCAGTTGTTGCTGCTAATGTAAAACTATTAGAACACTAAAAAAAATATGTTTGGTGTCAGATTAAGATTTTTATGATTAATTGGCTTTTCAGAAAAAAATAATTAAGGTTTATAAATGTCTTAGAATTTATTATGTTTTGCAATATATGTCGACAAAGAAAGTTATTCATAATTTGCTGGGTTAAAAAGTGGCTGGATGGCTGGGCCCAAAGGGTGGTGATGAATGGAGTTAAATCCGGTTGGAGGCCAGTCACAAATGGTGCTCCCCAGGGCTCAGTGTTGGGACCAGCTCTGTTCAATACATTTATCAATGATCTGGACAAAGGGATTGAGTGTACCCTCAGCAAGTTTTGAGATGACATTAAGATGGGTGCAAGTGTTGATCTGCTTGAGGGTAGGAAGGCTCTACAGAGGGACCTGGACAGGCTGGGTCAAGGGGCCAAGGCCAATTGTATGAGGTTCAACAAGGCCAAGTGCTGGGTCCTGCACTTGGGTCATAACAACCCCATGCAACACTACAGACTTGGGGGAGAGTGGCTGGAAAGCTGCCCAGCAGAAAAGAACCTGGAGGTGTTGGTGAATATGAGCCAGCAGTGTGCCCAGGTAGCCAAGAAGGCCAACAGCATTCTGGCTTGTATTAGGAATAGTGTGGCCAGCAGGAGAAGGGACGTCATCCTGTCCCTGTACGCAGCACTGGTGAGGCCTCCCCTCAAATACTGTGTTCAGTTTTGGGCCCCTCACAACGAGAAAGATGTTGCATTGCTGGAACACGTCCAGAGGAGAGCAACAAAGCTGGTGAGGGGTCTGGAGAACAAGTCTTATGAGGAACAGCTGAGGGAACAGGGGTTGTTTAACCTGGAGAAAAGGAGGCTGAGGGGAGACCTTATCACCATCTACAACTACCTGAAAGGTGGTCGTAGTGAGGTGGATATTTGTCTCTTCTCCCAGGTAACGGGCAATAGGATAAAGGGAAATGGCCTCAAATAGTGCTAGGGCAGGTTTAGATGGGATGTTAGGGAAATTTTTTTCAACAGAAGGGCTGTTAAACATTGGAACGGGCTGTGTCCCCATCCCTGGAGGTATTTAAAAGACAGGTGGATAAGGTGCTTAGAGATGTGGTTTCATGGTGGACACGTATGGTTGGACTCAATGATCTTAAAGGTCTTTTCCAACTAAATGAATCTGTGATTCTATGATAGAATATATACATATTTTATTGTCCCAAGTACTTCTGATGTTTTATTATGTATTGTACAGATTATTAAAAGAAAAAAAAAACACCTTTATATTTGTTTTATTAAATGAATGCATAAAAGCTCATGTTGCCATTCCTAGTAAAAAGCTGTGGGAAGGGTCAGGTAAACCCGGGGTCTCTGACCAACAAACAACAACCCCTAGTGGGATGAGCCTGGGAGAGACTGTGGGGCCACACTCATACTCAGCTGTGAGCAATCAGAAGGTAGCAGCCCATGTTGAGGAAACATAAAAATAAACCGAAGCATATTCCAGTTATGAAAAGTAGGGGACCCCCACAATGACCATCATATTTGTCTCAAATAAGACTTCAAGATGCTGTTAACTCACCATAACCCTCCTTCCTGAGGACGCTTCCACTGTCACCTTTAGGATGCCAAGATACGTTGGAAGGGTGAGATGCAGGAAGGGCTTTTTGATATAACAATTCGCAGTACATTTTTTGAGGCTTTTCTGATTTGGACTATTACATTATTATTGCATAAATGACACCAATATTAAATTGTTAGATATATATATATATATATGTTGTGTTTTCTTTTGCTCATAAAAAAAAGATTTTGAGGGTTACTATTTGTAGGTTAACCATAATCTTTCAAACTTGATCCCATTGGTGAAGTTACACTATTTTAAAATATTGGATACACCAAAACAGAGTGAAACCAGCAGTATGTATTCAATAAATGTCTCGTTTTTCTTGGTCATGAAATCTGCTCACCAAGTCATTTTTAGATGATACTGCCTGTGTTGCGAGCAGTGAGAGTGGGACTGTCTAAGATCCCCCAAGAGGGTGAGCAGAGCCAGGAAGGTGGAAGGACAGTTATGGACCAGCAGAGGACAGTCTGGAAGCAAGCAGCAACAGAAAGGCTTGGTGAGGCCCAGGGCTGAGCCAAAACGGGGCTCTCACCTTCGGTGGGTCAGGACAGTTACAACCCAGGAGTGCTCGCTGAACAGCCTGTTAACCTAACCCCAAGGTTAAGAATATTAAATTAAATATTTAAATTTAAAAATCCATGCTATTTAATTCAAGCATGTACAGTGTTACACTCTGACACTTAATAATGCCTTTGTCTGATTGGGTTGATTTGAGGTTCTTTTCTTGAAGTGTGACAGCATCTGCTATACTTTTCTAGAAAGCAAACACAAAAATTGCTGTTCAGTACATGTTGGTCACTACAGTGAACTAATTTGTTTCTAATTCTCACAATTATTTATTTCCAGAAAAATAGACTTTGAATCCTTGAGTTATTTTAATACCATTGCAAGGTTGAGTACAGCCAATGAAGTCAGTAGAATTACAACTATAACAAGCAATTACTCCATGAACACCACACAGCCGCGCTCTCACTCCCCCACAGTGGGATGGGAGAGAGAATTGGAAGAGTAAAAGTGAGAAAACTTATGGGATGATATAAAGGCAGTTTAATAGTTAAAGCAAAAGCCACGCGCACAAGCAAAGCAAAACAAAGCATCCATTCACTACTTCCCGTCGGCAGGCAGGTGTTCAACCATCTCCAGGAAAGCAGGACTCCATCACTTGTAATAGTTATTTGGGAAGACAAAACACCATCACTCTGAACACCCTCCTCCTTTTTGATTCTTCCCCCAGCTTTATATACTGAGCATGATGTCATATGGTATGGAATACTCCTTTGGTCATTTGGGGTCAGCTGTCCTGGCTGTGCTCCCTCTCAGATTCCAGTGCACCTGGCAGAGCAGGGGAAGCTGGAAAGTTCTTGACTGGTGTAAGCACTACTTAGCAACAACTAAACCATCAGTGTGTTATCAACGTTCTTCTCACACTAAATTCAAAACACAGCCCTATGCCAGCTACTAGGAAGAAAATTAATTCTATCCCAGCCAAAACTGGGATAACTGGTGCTACTGAAACTCATCTTTTATGTAATAAACTAAAGGATATAGTGTTTATCTACAATGCGAGCAACACGGATTCTA
>NW_009260269.1:2034496-2073141 GCF_000687185.1 Egretta garzetta | reverse complement strand
TGAAATCTTAACTGTCTCTGTCACAGGACTGAGAATCCCAAGTGGAAAAACGGGGGCAAGTATTTTCTAGTGGTTTGCTGTGCCTTTAATGGAGAAGAAAAAAATTCTAATTTAGGAAACAGAATTTCCCTCTGTGGTTATTGGAGGTGTTTTCCTTTACCAACTATATAAAACATTTAGTCATTTTAGAGGAACAAGCTTATCTTCCAGGGCTAGACACATAAAATCAGTGGGAAAAGTGCAGAGATTAAAGTTTGAGTATAATATATCACTTGTCTGCCAAAATATTGTCAAAATCAACATATATTTGTTTACACAGTTTCCACAGACCAGCATTTTCTCACAGCCACTTAGTCCATGAGAAAATTGCTAGTAATGTTTAAAACACAGAATGTAAATTCATATTAATAACATGATAATATTAATATAGTAAAGCAAGAATGACCACTGAAGAAGCAAGTTCTGCAGTAACTCACACAGAGAAAAAATTCAGGTTACTTATTAGTATGAAAATAGAACAGGAGAAGTTAAAATAATGATGGTGTGGGAGCTAAATAGCACATATGCCTTTAGTTATATGTACCATATCCAACAGAAATACAATACTTCAAGTGTTAAGTGTGAGTCATCTGAGCAATTTTGTTACAAAAACAACCACTACTTTTGCAATCCAAGTGGATAGAAATTTGGGGGGTTTCCTTTATTTTAGCTCTTCTGGGAGTCTTGCTGATATCAAAAGGTCTCTGGATAAAACGCAACATACAACAATATTTAAAGTATATTTCCATTATAAAATATGATTCTCTGCAAATTATATTGTGTTGATATCGTGTCTATATGACCCTTTATGCTAGCCAAGGCAACATTAATTCAGTTTCAGGTGAAAGATAATTCTTCCAGTTAATAGCCTTGCAAAGTCACGCTGGAATTCAAGAGTTAATGTATGTGTGATCATGTCTAATATAAAAAGTGAACATCAGGCTAGAATTTATTTTCGAAATCAAAACTTAATGAAAATTTCTGTCAATGATGTACAAGGCAGAATAGAATTTAACTTATTCTTTCAGATTTCCACCAGGTCTTGAAAGGTAATATGATTTAAATTTTTTTTTCTGCAAAATAATAAGCAGGTATGACTGCAAAATGCAGATATATGAAGCATATCCTTTCAGTAAGAAACCAACCCATACAAGTAATTGCTTTGTTAAACAACACATCACATATTAACACTGTCTGGCTGCCTCTACCTATCATTCCCAAATATTAAAATGAATTCCCTTAAATGGTACTCAAAACTGAAAAAAAATGAAGTGCAGCCTTAAATGCGGTGTCTGCTTTAAAGCAATTCATTAAATAAAGTGATTGGCTCCTTGAATAATATAAACCTATAGCTCTAACATTTGGACAACTGATTAATTGACATGATTTTGTTTTTACCTTGCTGTTTCAATTAGGTAGATAACACCATACCATAACTTAATAAAAATTGTTCAAAAGCAATGAAGGAAGCAAATGTATCAATTTTATTTGCATAATGTTATCAGTGGTATAACTTAATGGATACTTCAAAAATCTAACTCCAAAAAAAGAAAATGGGTTCATCACAATTGTGTAAATTACTCCATCACACAAATGGCCCTTACTTGTTTGACTGTTTGAGAAAGGAAGTGAATAAATTAAAATGAAAATCAATTTCTAGCTCCTTGATCACAATTTTATGGTCTTTTATACTTAAATATGTTGTAAACAATTTATTTTAAAGAGTACGAAAGACTTGAATCGTTGCCATTTTCTGGAAGTGAGGGTTTTACACTTATTTTATTTATACCACTGAAGCTACAATTATGTCTTGAAAGGTGGTTTTAAATTATAAAAATTTTCCAAGTTTCGGCGGTCTGAATCTCAGTTTAATCTTTTGCATACATAAGAGAACCTCATTTTGCTGTGATTGTTGAATTCACTTCACAAATGCATTCATTTGTGACCTCACATATTTCGGAAAAAAAAAAAATCTACCAGTCAATGTTTAAAAAAATGAAAACATAAAACTTGCAAAGTCTGCATTTTAGTAACCAGATAGATGTGCAAAATGCCAACTACCTTTTCTTTCAATGGCAGCTGGTAGAAAAAATTCAGGAAGATGTATGCTCAGAACAGTTCAGTGAACCATAAAAAAGATTATTCCTGTCTTTAATAGGCACTGGGTTCAGGTTCTCACAAAGCATTTCACAGCTTTATTTTAAACATACATAATAAAATGAAGAACAGAATAGAGAATACAATAATAATCCTTTACTGATTTAGTTCCTGTGCTTTTCATGATGGTTAACTTTCTGTTTTCTTTCCTTTTTCAACGGAGTGTAAATATTTATTATTAAGTTTTCTAACTATGTGATGATTGATTAAATGCTCATAGTCTTGCATGTACAATTAATTTCTATTATGCTTGTCACCAATTGTCTTAGAGTGATAACAATAAACATATTGTATCACAACAAATAATGGATGATTCACTTTCTGTTGATAGTACAAGAATATCAAAATCCTTTTTAGTTTTGTTCTCCAGTGATATGCCCAAGATCTATACATGAAATATTTACCCTATTTTGAAACTCAACCTATTATATATGATGTCTGACAGCAACATTAGGCCTAAAGTTTCTCTCCTACTCTGACTCTTTACCAGCACTGGGATATGTTTCTCTGCTACTTGGATTTATCTGTGCATATTTAGTCGTAGTAGAGAAGGACAGGAAGTAGCTATACAGTTTACATGCTTTATTCCTACTTTATAAACCCATTAGCTAGTTATTGCTTACTAATTATACATGGGACAATGTTAATGCCACTATTATGTTATTAAATAATTTCACCTATGTGAAAATCTTTTAATCATCTGCAGTGTTTTTCCCTTCAAATACATCTCAGACAAGAGCAGAAGGGAAACTTGTATGTGATGCAGTCTAGGGAAGTACCAGTGTACTTAAAGGAGCACAGCTGATAACCCTAGCTTATTCTTCTTTTTTAAGATTTTGTGCGTAACAATCCATGGATAAGGAATAAGTCTCCATATCCCAAGTAATTAATGTTTTTCCTCAAGATACCTCATCTATTTATAATGGGAATGCATGTTTGTTTCTAGGCAGGCTTGTGAGTTGACAGGTCCTTCATGTTCATCTTAAGTTTATAACAGAGCTGGAGCATTGCTGAATAACATCAGAAAGACAGCTTGACTACATACATATATACATATATACATATATACATATATACATATATACATATATGCATATATACATATATACATATATATTCTTTACATTATTTACATTAACCATGTATTAATACTTGTGCGTCATTGCTCATGTATGCTTCTTTCCTACTTGAAAAGTGTATCCTTTTAGGTCAAATGGTTACTAACACGAGGTCAAATTCTCTAGTTTCTTCATTGTGCAGACTCTTATTACTGTTGAACACAAAGCTTTTATGAAAATGGTATCACAAAATAGCTATAGATATTCCATCAAATTTGATATTAAAATATAATTAAATTTCATCTTTCCCCTGCTATCATTTTAATTTTTTAGTCTTATTAATATACTCATTCATATGCAATACTGTACAATATTTCTAAATGTTTATAAAACTAAAATTTACAGCTATTAAAAAATTCTGAAGTTTTTATGCTAAGATGGTAAAAATTTGAAAAGTCATTTCTCAAAGAGGAGGAGAGAGTGTACCCAAACTCTAGGAGCCCTAATTTTAATAGTGATTTAATCTGAAATGAGAAATGGAAATTACTGATGTAAAAACTCTGTAAAATGCATCCTGCAGTAACTGATCTTATGCGTGCCTTTAGTCAACTTCTAAGCAAAGTGAAGCGGGCATGTTTAAGCTGTCTTTGAAAAAAAGCGGCTTCCATATGGTTATGTTTAGCGATAGAGTTACATAGCAATCTGTACATTTCAGTGTATATAACTATTAATTTTGTTAGCTATCCATCTTTGGAAGTGTCTAGCACTTTTAAGAAGGTCAGTTCCTTCTTTATTCCAGAGGTATAAAGGAAGGCCAAGAGGCAGGCTTATGAAAGCATTTGCTACACTCTTAATCTTTCTTCCTAAAGCTGGAATGCCAGCGCACTTTTCCACATGTTAATGAACACCTCAAAATACACAAATAGTAAATCTGATATCAGTCACTTGACAACAGCAATTAAGATATGGTCATTATATTTGTATAGTCTCTAAAGAGAAAAAGATTCAAGTATGGCTCTAAGGCACCAAATTTGCATAATATATGTACCACACACACCAGCAGTAATTGGATATATTGTTATAAACAGTATGTTAAACCTCTCGAATATTCCTTGTAAACTTTGATTGATTGTCTCTGTTTAACTCATGCCCTTGTGTATCTCTTTTGAGAACTATACTAGACCTACATAGAATTAAATACTTCTGGCTCACAATGGACTCATAATATATTGCAATATCTTCAGAAGACAGACCTGATTTTTAATGAGCATGTATTATTCCTGAAGTAATACTTTTTGAAATCAGAGCTTAGATGATTAGAAAATCTGATTAACAATCAGAAAGAAATTGGTCACAAAAGACAGTGTTAAAACACCAATTTTTCTTTCAGGTTTCTTAATGTGTGTTTCTTCATAAAAAGTTCTCACAATGAAATGATTTAGAATATTGTTATTCAAACAGTACAGGTTTGATAATGGAAAAATTTAAGAGATATTTTCAATGTATATTTAAATATGAATATTTTAATATAGAGATATGAACAAAAAATTAATGTTATAAAAACCCATTTCTATTAGAATTTTCAACATGGAATTTAGTATCAATGCACACAGAAAACAATGTCTTCTATATTGTTCTGGTTTTAAATCGTATTTCAGAACTTGTATAAGATGGGTACATATGTGGTTGTCTTACAGGGAGGAACCCTAGCATACAGACCTGAATTGTTTCTCTGACAACTTTTATCACCTTCCTTCCAAGAAATGTTACATATCTCTAGTATAATGGGGATTTTTCATTGGAGTAATATAAGTGAAAAATCACTCTCCACCACTGATTCCAGTTACTGATTCTCCTCCATTAGAATAAATTGTGTCATAGGATTTCTATGCGTGAAATTCAAACACAGCAGAACTGTAGGAGACTTTTGGGGCACAGCATGGACCTTCATATTGCTAGTAAGCCTCCACACAGGTATGTGCTACCCATAGAGACATCCTGGATATTCAAAACATCCACACTGAGCTGAAGAGATGTCATAAGGACTGAAGAGAGAGCAAAAGAAATACAGGTGACGCATGATCTGGAATGGCAGCTGAAGGCCAAATATACAAAATTATCTATGAGCATCGGTACACTAAATCAGATGTGGTATCTGTACTGATGCTCAACAGAAACCTTGTTCTGTAAGCACTAAATGAGCTATAGGAAGATTTGGAGAAAGGAAGTATTAGCAAAACAAGACTTGGCTGACTGTCCTTACACAGTTATTAAGAATCATTCCTTTTGTTGTTGAACTTCTGCATCGGTGTTCCAGCTGTCTGTATTAGGTGTTTTATATACAACCTGTTAAGTAAATCGTAGTTTAACCTTGAGGGTAAAGATTAGATGTCTTTCAGGTAAATACTTTAAACTTCTTTCATTTGTATATGTCAGACCTAAACAAAAGTGCCAGAACCTTTTTTTTATTGGTGAACAACTTTTCATGATGATTGTACTCGTGTTTTCCCTAATTGTTAATGTACAAATTATACCTTCCTTTGATAAAGAGGAGATTTTAAGCATGAAGGTCTATATTTTGCCAGTAGTCTGTTGTGTCCTTTTCTTCCCTGTACTGAGGAAGCAACCACCAAAACTACAATTTGAAAGACTTACTGCCGTTACTTTGGTGTGAAAAGAAAATTAACTCAATGAAGGAACATATAGCAAGACAAGAACTGCTGTTTGTTTGGGGTTTTTTTTCCACATTGAGGGAAATTAAGGGAAACCTTGAGATTTTTTTTTTTTTTTTTTTTTTCCCAAACACTAGTGGTCAGTGTCTGATTTTTCAGATATTCTGAGAAAGGGGGTTGTACTGGGTCTGGTTGGAATGGACTGAACTTTCTTCATAGAAATTCATGTGGTGCTATTTTTGGATTTGTGGCCAAAACAGTGTTGATAACATATTGGTGTTTTAACTATTGCTGAACAGTGCTTGTACAGCATCAAGGCTTTTTCTGTTTCTCACTCTGCCTCCACCAGCGAGTTGTCTGGGGGTGCACAAGAAGTTGGAAGGACACACATCCAGGAGAGCTGGCTGACCCCAATGGACAAAAGAGATATTCCATGCCATATAACATCATGCTCAGCAATAAGAAAGGAGAGGAGGTAGCACTTGGGTAGGTACCCATTGCTTGGACACTGCCTGGGCATCAGCTGTGGGAGGAGGTGAGTGATTGCCTTTGCATCATCTGGTTTTTGTGGGGTTTTTGGTTGTGGTTTTTTTTCCCTCTCTTCCTTTTTCATCTTTCTTCACTTATTAAACTATTTTTGTCTCAACCCACAACTTTTCTTGCTTTTGCTTTTTCTATTCTTTCACCCATCCTGCTACAGGGTGAAGGCTGTGGGGGAGCAGCCATGTGGTCCTTAGCTGCTGGCTGGGGTCAACCAACCACAGATCATGAGTATTAAAAATTAAAATCTTAACAGAAATGTGAAAACTCATGCTTATATGTTCCTCAGAAATGAGAGACATTCCATCTTTTAAAAATACATGCATTGGGCTAATATTTGTATTTTAGAAAAATAGTGATTCCTTTTTTTTTTTTTTTAATTTGGAATGGCTAATTCTTGAAACTATAGATGGGCTTCTAAATATGTGGGAAAAAATCAATATTTTCAGTGCTATTCATACTTATTTGAGAGCTAAATAAAAAACCCAAAGTGACAGTAAATTCATTTTCATCTTCATATTCTCATTAAGAACATATATTTCCCAGCAGCAATATCCGAAGAGCACATGTAACACGAATCAAGTTAAGAAATTCTCAAGGCAGAATGAGGCTATTGTTTTCAAATGGAAAGACAGATTCACAGATTCAATGGACAAAGACAGACCTGAACAAATGCAATTTATGTTTGAAACTATAAAATGTAGCATATTGATAATAAGATTAAAAACTTTGATTGAAACATGTGAGTTCATAAAACATAAAATCTTCAATATTAATGCATCAAATATCCCATGAGATAATTCTTATAGCTTTTCTCCCTTCCAAAGACATCATCAAGTTAAGTCAAAACTCAGATTTCATTGCAAGTTTCTTTGACTTAGTCCCAACAGCTAGATTAAAAAGAAAGAAAGAAAAAAATGCATAAGGGATGTACTATGTACTTTGTATTCATTTCTACTAGAGTTATTAATCTTAGCAGAAAAGCCTTTGAACTAGAAATTTATTCTTTTCATTTAAGTAGTCCACCCTCAATATTTTTAAAAGTCTAACATCCCTGGGAATTATATTAATTATTAACCTTTGATCGGTTTCATTTTTGTATCTTATCTGTGTATGTAAGAAGAAATGTTTTCAGGCTCCACTGTAGCTGAAACCATGCTGACACTGTGTATTACAAATTAAAGCTTAGTCTTTTTGGCTGCTGAAAAATAATGAGGGAGGTGTGTTCCTAGTTTCAGGGGAACCATAAAGGGAAATGCCAAGAAGTGAGGTGACGTACAATATGGCTATATATTATTGTAGCTTTTAGATGAAATTAGGCCATTCAGATGGGAATTAAATCTCTGGCAGAATTTGGAGCCACCTCTTGTTCATGCCTCAGGCTGGTTTCCATCCTCTTCATTTATCCTAGTGTGATCCTGTGGCTTGTTTTCTGTCCTGTGTTATTTCTCTGATACTTTATACACTGTTATTTAGAAACTCTCTTGAACCACTACACTTCATTACTTTCATATATCTATCTTTTCCCATTTCTCTTCTTATTTTACTGATCATTCAGAAAATCCTGCTGTTACCTTATCCTTGTCAAAGGGCCTTGTCAAATGCTATCTGCAAAAATGGCTGCAGAAAAACAAAAAAAACCCAACAACTTTTGAGGGGATTCAGTGTCTTAGTCCAAGTACCATTAAGCTGAACATACTGCCAGACTGTTTTTATGATCAGCCCTCTGCAATATGGGCTAATGGGTGCTTTCCTGAGTGAATCATAGAATGTTTTGGGTTGGAAGGGACCCCTAGAGGTTATCTAGTCCAACACTCCTGCAGGGAGCAGGGACACTGCTAACTAGATGACCTTGCTCAGAGCCCCGTCCAACCTGGTCTTGAATGTTTCCATGGATAGTGCCTACCTCTCTGGGCAATGCGTTCCAATGTTTCACCACCCTCATTGTAAAGAATTTCTTCCTTATATCCAGGCTAAACCTACCCTGCTTCAGTTTAAAGCCATTACCCCTTGTCCTGTCACAGCTGTCCCTACTAAAAAGATTTTCCCAATCTTTCCTATAGGCCCCCTTTAAGTACTGAAAGGCCGCAATCAGGTCTCCCTGCAGCCTTCTCTTCTCCAGGCTGGACAAGCCCAACTCTCTCAGCCGGTCCTCATAAGAGGGGTGCTTCAGCCCTCAGATCATTTTTGTAGCCCTCCTCTGGACCTGCTCAAACAGTTCCATGTCCTTCCTGTGCTGAGGGCTCCAGAGCTGGACGCAGTACTCCATAGTGCATGTAAATCACTTGATATAAAAAGACCCCATAAAGTTACCCACAACGTAAGTGTCCCAAAAATCCACCATCTTAGATTTGCTTGAGTTTCTGTAAGTATGAAAAACCTTTAATCTCAGGAAAGTCTTAGTGGGTCATTGCCGAGGCTTCTCAGAGAGCTGGGTTTGAGTAAATTTGCCAGCTCCAAACTCTTGTCGTGTGAAGAACCTCAGTCCACAGTCATGATTTCAGACAAGCAACTGATCCATGAAAGCTCAGGTCTTATTTTGAGCCTATTGATCATTTATAAATGGCAAAAACATTGCTAAAAAATAATGTTACTTGAAGGTCTAAATATGAGAAAAGGCAGATGCTCCAAATATTTAGACATTAAGCTGAGGTACAGGAAGCTAAGATGTTGTAAAATCTGATGTCTAAAATTTAAAATTTAAATTTTTTAACCTTGGTTTCTCATTTTAGGATTAACTTCAATCTGATTATTTGTTATCCTTGTGTAACTGTATTGGTTGGTACCTCTCTTGTGGAATCTTTTTCCTACTGAAACAAAAGTTACTATATTGCTAAGTTGTCATTAACTAAAAGTGATCATTTACAACTTTCTTCACAGTCATGAAAGACAACGAGAGGATCTCCTGCCTGCAAGCACTGGTGTAAAAACTGTTTTCCTTCTCTACTCTTTCAGCATAGGACTAAAGTAATGTATTGGGCATTCTTTGTTAATATTACTGTTACAGTGTTGTGGCTGTATACAATGGATTCTACTATTGGTTATTTCTGCTTTATTTTAACCAATTTTAAAAATCTATTTTAAACAAAATTCTGAAATTAACACTTTCTACATTATGTACAGCGTAAGTCATAAGCACTTATCCAAGTAGACCATATATCAGTTCAAGTGCATCAAGAAATTACCTTTTTTCCTTTTTTTTTTTTTTTTAATTTAAACATACCTTCCAGTAAAAAGATTTCTTAGGCTTCCTTTCCCTTTCTTTCCTTTCCTGCCTCTTCTCTTTCCAATCTGATTCTTTCCACCCCTTCCCTTACTGCTGCTGCCCCTGTTATGGAATCATAGAATCGTTTAGGTTGGAAAAGACCTTTAAGATCATCTAGTCCAACTGTTAACCTAACCCTGCCATCCCACCACTAAACCATGTCCCTAAGCACCACGTCTTCATGTCTTTTAAATACCTCCAGGCATGGAGACTCGACCATTTCCCTGGGCAGCCCGTTCCAATGCTTAACAACCCTTTTGTTGAAAATTTTTTTTCCTAACATCCCATCTAAACCTGCCCTAGCACTATTTGAGGCCATTTCCCTTTATCCTATTGCCCGTTACCTGGGAGAAGAGACAAATATCCACCTCACTACGACCACCTTTCAGGTAGTTGTAGATGGTGATAAGGTCTCCCCTCAGCCTCCTTTTCCCCAGGCTAAACAACCCCTGTTCCCTCAGCCGTTCCTCATAAGACTTGTTCTCCAGACCCCTCACCAGCTTTGTTGCTCTCCTCTGGACGTGTTCCAGCAATGCAACATCTTTCTTGTTGTGAGGGGCCCAAAACTGAACACAGTATTTGAGGGGAGGCCTCACCAGTGCTGCGTACAGGGACAGGATGACGTCCCTTCTCCTGCTGGCCACACTATTCCTAATACAAGCCAGAATGCTGTTGGCCCTTTCCTATTCTCCCTCCCCTTAAATTTCCCCTTCTCCTTCCCTTTATCCTTCCCCTTTTTAATTTTTATCACGAATCTAAACACAATATTTAACTTAAAAATCTTCCTGCTCTTTAATCACAAACATGAAATTATTACATAGATAGATAGACGGAAAGAAAGAAAGAAGGAAGGAAAGAATGAAAGAAGGAAAGAAAGGAAGCAAGAAAGATAAAGAAATAAAGAAGTGATTGAATGCGACTGATTGTGGCGCTCTAACAGAAGTGATAGAGTGACATGATCATAATTCCTTATTATCAGATTTACTTCCTCTTTCTCTTAATTTGACTTGGTCTTCATTGTATTTTCCATCTGTATTCAACAAAGTCCTTAAGCATGTGATTACATTTAATTATGTACTTAAGTCTAATTGATTTCAGTTCGATTTTAAAGCACATCCTATGTATTTTTAATATATCTTAATCTACAACAAATTTGATATGCATAAAATCATGCTTGATGGGCTTCTATGGCTGGCAGTTATATTCAAGAATTCTTCAGATCATCAACAACAGATATTGAAATATCTCACAGTTTGCAAACTGATTTCATTCTTTGGTCATTCACTAAATTGTGCAAGTAATGGACAAAGGATTCAGAGTGCAGCTACAACTGCTCCATGTGAGGCTGTGGTAAACTTCATCTTTTCTATAGCTTTATATATACACTCTGTACAGTCTCTGTAACAAACAACTGAGAAATTTTCTGACAGTATTTCCTATCTGGTGGTAGAAAATACTTTGATGCTATTAGAAGCATTTCAAGTACTACTTGAAATTCGCCAGAAGTACAGAGAGTGCCTTGGACTCCATGTTGCATTGTTCTGAGTCATCCTGAAGCCAGAGAGATTCATTAGTCTTTGTAATAAATTCTCAGGAATTAAACTGGTTGGTTTCAGAGAAACTTTTCACCAGCTCTTCTCATTTTTGCTGACTTCATTATGCCTGAGCCCAAAATGATTTGGCAAAAACTTAATCTGACCTTCAGCTAAATTTGTTTGTGGGGTGCAGCTTGCACTTGGTATCACTACTGAACACTTGCACAGCTTTTCTGGGTTCTTTATCCTCTATATATACTTGCCCAGAAATAAAGTAAAACTTAAGTATGACAATTCTTTGTCTACAAAGGAAACATAACCATAATTCTTCTGTGTATTCTTTTTTTTCTCCTCAGAGACTACCAGAGGATTAATAGATGATGTATGCTCCACAGACTATCCATTTCCTGCTTTCAAGATACTACTGGATTTCTAATTAAAATGATTTTTTTTTGAAGTCCACTAAAAATAATCAAAGCGATGTCTATTTAAGCAATGAATAGGTTTCTTTGACAGCAAAACATAACTTGATCAGATTTTAAGGCTGAGGATTTTTTTTTTGTTTTTCTTTTTTTTTTTTTCTTTTGTCTCTCCTTGTGGAAATTTGGAATAACTGAGCAGTTAAAATTCATGATCTACACTTTTGTGTCATTATTATTGCATTAGCATGAAATTATGGTTCTAGTTAGTCATAATTATACTCATAATTATTCAATTTATCACTATAGGTCCTCCTGGAAATTTTATTGGAGGGGTTATTAACATTAATAAATTGTTTTTCTTCATATCCATATTATTAATTCACCTCATGTGTGATATGAACTATCAGCCATAAAATTATTACAAACTCTGTTCTTTGTGTAGCTGATTTAGTGATGGAGATTCTAATAACATTTAACCACTTTTCTGGTACAGTTTTTTGTCTTCACCTAAGGTAAACAGATGGAGATGGGTGGACAGTGAAATATTCAGTCCCAAATGCACCCAAAATACTTGGCAGAATTATTTCTTTTCATCACATCAGTCTTTCTGGTTTTCTAAAATTTGTGACAAAAGAAAAAAAAAAAAAAGGAAATTCTGATTTACATATATCAATATTTCTGTGAAACATTCCATCAGTTTCACCTGACAGATATTTCTGTTCAAACCCCCAGAAATGCTTGTCAGAGCTCAGAATAGCTCAGAACAGCCTCTGAAATCCAGAACCTGACTCTGCCTTTGCAAGTACGTTTTTCTGATGTTTTAAACTTGAATACCTGAGTGAGTCTTTACAGTGTCACAGGATTGTTTGCAGCTGAGCTGTACCCAGAACTGATGTACTGTAGCTGCATTGGTGTAATTGTTAAGAAAACATGGAGCTGGCTTTCAGAACGTAAATTAGCACTCTGCATAGACATGCCCTATTGGATCTGCCTCCACATTTTCTGAGTCATATTCACTTACGTAGTCTTGTATAAATACTTACACACGTGTGTGTCTATAGATATATACCTACCCTGGCTTCTTTCTTTCCCACCTACTGCCCTTCTGACAATCTTACCAATAACTGTGAAGTTCATCATTGTCTACTAACCCTAATAAATAACTCTAACAAAGCAAGAGACCCAACTGCATTTTCTCGCATCAAAATTAACATCCAGTTGTTGGGTCATAGTTTCAAAATGTGGTTTTTTGGTCTTTGAAGCATGTTGATTGAAAATTACTTTAAAAGAGAAATCTTTCTTGGGATGGAAAAAAATAGCTATTGAGAAATATTTTTAATATATATGGCAGAGGGCAGAGGAACAGTCATTCATTACCTAGTCCTGTGGTTCCTTTAGAACAAATATCAATACCTGCATTACTGTACAAATTGATTTTTTAATTGTCAATTCCTAGTTCTTTCCAACACAAGAGGTCAAAATATTGTAACTGACATATAATCTTTCATCTAATAAAACTGCTGGTTTATGTTAGATTTTGACATTGAAGGTGGGACTTTTGGGTGTGGAGTACTTTTTTGTTGTTCCCTCTTTCCACCTGTTTTGAAACTCTTAAATTACAATTTCTAATGCTTTCACACTTAGACAAGGAATGTAACTGTTCTCTAATGCTACAATGCAAAAGTAGATAGGAGAAAACAATCAAATTCAAAATTTAAGACTCTTAAGGCTTTGAAAATGTGGCCTCAAATAACAATGTGTCAAATTTTTTTGGTGGATTTTCCTGAGTTCTGAGGAATATATTAATGGATAAATTAGATATATAATACTTCTATTAATACTTTCTATGTAAAAGTCTTATTCTAGAGACTGGCACAGAACTGTAAAACAGGTATTTCTTCCTATATATTCCCACACTGAATGTTATCTGTTTTATGTAACAACTAAGTTATTCAGAAACTTATATTTAAGTTAAAATTATTGGAACTCAAAGGCAAAGGTAATCATGATTAAGACATAAAAAAAGCAATTATGATTACTTCCTCTCTAGAAGTTAACACCATCTATACTTTACATAATCATGGAAATACGATCACAAATAGAATGATTAACATAACTAAAACTGAAAAGAAAAAGCATCTCATTACTTCAAGTCCTCCATGAACAAGTTCCCAATCTGAGTGCAAAGGCTTTGGGGACCTGCTGTGGTTCCTATTAGCCAGCACTGAGGCAGTTACATCTTAACCAGAGCATATGTAAATAGGTACATTCACACTGTGTTTGCCCTACAAGATAGAAATTTGGTATATATGTGTACCATCCTGAATTTCTTTCTTAAATTAGTGTAGTACTTTCCAAATAAATATAATCATAGAAGTCATCCCAGTGAAGGAGCTCTCTAGAACACTTTGTATATGAAAGCAGTTGCTGGAGGATTCTCTGCCAGGGAATCTTTAGATTAGGGTATTTATTCACTTCAATTTATAATACCAAGCATTTGTTAAGCCCTTGTCTGAACTGGCTGAGCCTTGCAACTTTGGGACAGATAAAGAAGAACAAATTAAAGATGCTTCTGTAATTGATATTGCTGACAAGGAAGTGTCACTGGAGTTACAGATGGATTCAGAGCTGACACTGAGAAAAAGGTATTCAAACAGTTCATGACTAAGTGCTCATTGAGAAGCAAAGTGCAGACCAGGGGATAGCAGAGGAAGCTGTTGGCGGTCAGTTTCAATCTAAGCTAGACAGGAGGAACAAGAAGAATTTGAACCTGAAAAAAGGGTTTGCAGGGAACAGGTCAATAGACAGACAAGTTAATAGACATCCAAGTACAATCAAGGAGAAAGCTAGCCTGCATTGAAGAAGATAGGAGGGAAATGCAAAATGGAGGTTAGTTTAAAGGACAAAAGTACTGATATAATTCTCAGGACAGAGAACTGGAGAATAAAGATTTAGGAACTGAATGTGTGAAGAGAAAACACCTGATATACAGTCACAGGTGAAACTGAAATTGGAAGGAAAGGCTTTAAGATAAATGAAAATGCAGAATCCACACTTATATTGCAGAAAACAGAGTCAGGCCTAGCATAACAGATAAAGTTACAGCCAATAAATAAAAGCTGATACACCCCAAGAGTGTAAATAACTAAAAAAAAAAAAAAAAGGCAAACAATTTTATTGGCCAAAGAATAGATTATAGCAAGCCTTGTAAGGAATCACTCTGGGTAATTAGGAAAACAGATTAAATATACTTTTCCCAAAGGATGGTGATAAAGATATGCCAGGTATTCTGGATTATCTGTCTGACTACTGTAACTGTAATCACATGCAATCACACCCCATATTTTGGGGGGTTGTATTCCAGTATAGGATTCAGGCACTTAAAAGACATTTTTTCACCCATTTCCTAAGAATCTAAATATTTTAGTGGTATTTTATTGGATGTAACAGTAACTTAGGAAAAAGTTTATATTTATCTTCAGAAAACCAACATGAAGAGCCTCACACTGGAAAAGAGGTTGCATTTGGACCATGTGAACACAAGGACAGATACATATGGAAACTTCAAGCTATCTCCCAGGCTAAATTTTGGCCATGTTTGAAATAACATGTAGAAAATTGACAACCTCAATAGCAATATCTCAATAGTTCTTAGTAAAAATATTGATTTCCTGTTGTAGATGGGGATTCCAAAATGCTTTTTCTATCACACCATATCTTACAAAACGGGTTACAAATACACATTTAGTGTTAAATGGTATTGATGGGCCCAGAACCTTTTTAGATAACCTGTTTTTAGGTTTTGTCCTGTTGGTGATTCGCAGTGGCCCTCAGCTGGTGAATAATGTTGTGTGCCTTTTTTTTTTTTTTTTTTTAATATATGGTACTGGAATGGTAGAAATTAAAAAACCACATTGCAAAAAGAATGTCATTAGAGGAATATCTCTCTTTAGGTCCATAGAAATACTGTGTGAAGTGTGAAGTTTGTTTTCTGAACAGTTAAAAATAGAATATTGTATTGTGGTAGGCTTATAATAAAAACAAACCCCCAAAATCTCCACTTTATTTGGGAAAAACTATCAGCTAGTAAAGACGGTAAAAAAAAAAGTAGTACATTAATGTAATTTAAATATTAAAGGCCTCTCCTTTAGGGGATTAAATAACAGTCAGTTATAAGGATGTGCTGTCCTCTGACTTTGATAAAGAATCGAAAGTCACTGGCACCAAAAAAGAGATATATTAGAATAAAGAAATAGTCTTGTCCCTAAAGCAACTCTCTCAAAGAAAAGTTTCAGCCTAGAATGTTCCACCTGACTGACTTTCTTCCAAAGAAAGCACATTCACCTCCAAGGGATTCAAACATTGTTATAAAAGGGAGAGATGAAATTCAAGGCAGTGACAGTGATGTTTTTAATGGCAAAATCCATAGGAATAGAAGCTATTTACACTTTATGAGGAAAAGGCAACAGCAAATAGAGCAAGCTCCTTCTTTCGTCCTCATTTTCAGTCTTACGTTGTATGTCTGATGTGTTAGAGTGTGACTTCAAAACATGGAGCACAAGGCTCACAGGAAGCCTCTGCTACAGAGAAGTGGGAATGTTAACTCTGACAGAAGTACTCCTTTTCTCACATCCTGCCTGCCAGAGCAGTACAAGGCTTCTGGGCTTCTTTGCAGTGTTGGTCTTAAAATGGCTAAGCATGACTTTGTGCATTATTTCAGGCTTCCTTCCTTCTCCCTGATAAAACCGCTATCTAGGTGAAAGAAGTATCCTGTGCCTCACAAGGTATCTGCTACACATCAAGCTTGCCTTCTTGAGCCTCAGGGTATTGTCTCCACAGAGTGAGCAAAGTGCCTGAGGCTCTGCTGTTTTGGTTTTACAGCAGCATTTCTGCTTTCAGCTTCACAGACTATAGCTGGCAGCTTTTCTATTTCTTTCCTGCGCCCACTGAGTTTAGTATTGTTTTAAAGGATATTTACATGCATCTTCTGAAGAGTGGGGTATTTAATTTAGGACTTTTTTACCTATATTTTTTTGTTCTGTATATATCTTATGCTGCTTTTCTAACATGCCTGTGGCAGGCTCTTTGCATCCTTGTTCCTGCTACAGCATCCCTTCCAGAAAAAAAGACTTGATATGCTAGGGGGAAAAGGATTTCTTCACTGAGACTACGGGACACAAACTGCTCTCTGACATTCTGTCTTGTTCTTTTAGCTGGGTGAACACTTGGGTTTCTCAAAATGTCTTCCTGTATAGAGTGCTGCTTGAGTACACTACTGCATACACCATTTTACAGGACTCTGTCCTCCTGGAAGTACGTATGCTTGCTAAGGCAAGGCAAGGGGTTTGCTTGGCATTGTACACACCTGAAAACAAGAGACACACCAGTTTCTAAGTCCATCAACAGCTTTTATGTATGTGTATACATTTCATAGGAAGGGAGAGTTGAGAGAAAACTCTCTTTTTTAGGCAGAAACAATATTATGTGAAGTTATCAATATTGCCTGAATTCTTCAGCAACTATTATTTTTTTCCTCCGTTTTGATGGCCAAATTATGACTAGCCCAGGCAGATGGGATAGGCTAAAATTTTCCTTACTGTTTCCCTTAAAAAAACCACAGGGCTCAGGGTTCCATATGGAAAAATATTTTTTCTGTGGATTAAATTTCAGTTATCATCTTTCAAACTCCCACCCAGTCAGGTCTGCAAAATAGATATTTGAAATATTATTTTTCCTGTTAACTGTGGCTTAGGAAAGTGAAGTCTATTGCTCTTCATATGGGTTGCTGTAGTCAGTCCCTTCCTGATAACTGTTCTTAAAATGAGGCTGTGGAAATGAGGTGTCCTATGAGATGGATGATCTCCTTTTCCTGCTTACACTAGCAGCTGTTGCTTTGTAGTCTGACTTCCTTTTGTATCTCCCTGGGATCTATGGCCAACCCAGCTATAGGACACAGTGCAGTACAGACTTCCAATGTTTGTCCTAGAGCTTTTTGACTTTTATAAAGCAGAATACAAATGTAAAATATATGCAGTCACTGGCATGACATAGAGGAGTTTTAAAAAAATCAGGAAGTCATTAAAATTGCAGCAAACAAATGTATTTGTGGCATTAGGAAATGTCAGAAAATATAAATGTAATACTTTGTTATCAGAAGTGTATTGCCTTTGCCTATCTTCCTCCATTTCCTTTAGTTTGCTTCACAATTAACTTGTTTAAAATTCTGGTATAATTTTGCAACAATATACAAAATACTAACAAATAACCAGGAAACCGAAACAGCTGGTACAATGTAAAGAACGAACCTAGTTTCTGGAAAAAAATGTTTGGAGATAATACAGTACTTCACAACATGAACTCAGGCATCTGTTACTGTTTTTATTAAAACCTGAATCTCTGAGATTAAAGGTAGTTTCTCAACTTCAAAAGCTGATTCTAAGGCCCCAATGAACGTAATCTGTTTCATATCCTCATTGTATTACACATTAATAATTTTTTGTAGCTTGTTGTATATTGGGCATATCTAATACACAACAAGCACCATAATCTCATTAATTTTCTATTTAGCATGAATTACAGAACTTCTTTGGACCAAAGGATAAGGTCAGACTTTACTATTTTTCTCCTCTTAACCTTTCTCATACTCACAGGTAGTTTGGAACATCTAACTCATTAGAAGTAATACATGCATGGAGCCCACAAACATTAAGAACAGTCTCTAAGATATTAGGAAAAGCAAATTAGTATTGAATTATTTGGGCATTTTTTTACTTTAAACAGAGACACTTTTTTTCTTTTTTTTTTTTTCATGTGCTGTCTAAAACATTTATTTAATAACTGCAATTTCTAATAATTATAAAAATCACTGATGTATCTACATCCTTAGGTTTTTTGACAGATCTATAGTGTTCCCTGCAGTCCAGATTTTCTGTCAATATCAAATTCAAACATGTTTTACAGGAACAGCTGGAGGACATTCTCTGGAGACAGACAATCCTATTGGTGATTTACTATACTGCTATTATGGCACTTGCAGGATAGCAATTGGCACACCTTGCGGGATGTTTATATGAAAAGCAAACATGTCACAAAATGTAATATACACATAGCTGACCAGAGCTAGCCCATTAAGCCTCAAAGTCATAGCCACTGGAGACTTGCAAGCAATACAAAAGAGATACTTGGAAATAAACATTGTATCATTAAAGAGAAATGCTCTGATTAGCTTAATATTTCTTTATATGTTTCTATTTTCTTGTCTTGTCTGGCTGTCCATCAGATACCTTTTGAGATTTTTCATGTGAAAATAAAAGTTAGTACCAGTAGCAGTATCTCTTAGTGGGTTGTATTGGTTTGTTGGTTTTGAGGTTTTTTTTTTTCCTGACTGTGAACTTTAGGTTTTGTCATTTCCAATTTTGCTGTATCTTACAGAAATGTATTTAAAATATCAAAAAGTATGTAATTCATATTTCAGATGATGCTGTATCTTACAGAAATGTATTTAAAATATCAGAAAGTATGTAATTCATGTCTTGAAAATGGCTAATAGTAACTTACCACATTACAATTTAGAAAGGCCTTTTAGTGGTGTGGTTATAACGTGAAAAGCATATTCAATTTTACACGAGTTTATTTGGATCAATTTATTTTTATTATCAATATTTCTAAATAAAGGAAAAAATAGACTTTAGCAGATCTATTTTAAAAAAATTAGAAATGCTTTCCTTTTTTTTGCCAGTGCAAATGTGGGTTTGATGTTTGATCTAGTTTTGAAATGGTAGCATTGAACTGATAATGACCATAGCTTGAAAGGACAATATAACTTTAAACATCTTTTTAAGCATATTTGGGTCACAGCTGCCTCAAAAGTATTTATGAAAGGATATAGCTTGAAGAAGAGTTCTTATGGTATCCATTTGCTTGGTTTCATACTTTCACAGAAGACAGGATCATGTACAAATTCAAGGAAGTGGAAATGCAAACATTAAAACTGAAGCTCTGGATTGCACACATCTATTTTAAGACATGTAAGTAGAGAATTAAATACTAGACTATTTTATTCCACAGAGTTAATCTCCACTTCCATTATAATCTTTGTCACAAGATGAATTAATTTTATACTATTTTCTTTTCTCATTACACTCCTTGACATGAATATAGTCATATGTCTTCTTCTGAATGAGCAGACACTTTCAGAATTCAGAATAATTCTGCCTCTGATGCTCATACATGGTAACTCCAGAATACTTTAAAAGAATTACAGTTGTATCTGAATCACCATGCAGCTGAGCAGATATTTTTATGTGTCCACAGAATACATCAGAGGTTTCCTTTTTCTTTTGGTGTTTAACACTGCTTCAATTCTGATGCTAAGGTGAATATTACCATCTGATGACCACATGCTCTTTCAGACATTTTTATTATGTTTCAGTACTTGGTCATTGCCTGCCTCTGGAAGTAGATTTATCCTCAAGAACCAATTTCATGACTTGACAATCTCAAGTAAACAGAATGGATTAATACATTTCCAATGTTCCAACAAAACAACACTAGGTGCTCACTTTGTTACCATTACTGTTTTGTTACCATTTCATGTTTTCCAGCATTGCAATGTCACAGTACTAGTATTGTTATTTCTTTTGGTAATAAGCAGTTGCCAAAAGTCAAGACATATAAATTGGATTCAGTTATGGGAGCAGACGGTGCTCAAGGCCACTTTTTTGTTTTCTTTTCTTTTGTCATTGTTGTTATTGTTGTAATCCTATTTGTTTAAAAGCCATGTACAAAGTCCTGCTACGCTGAACACAGCACTACTCAAAGAGAAGGTAACTGTTGTCAATACTAGATGAGAAAGAGAGAGTTATAATTTTTCAATAATTTTTAAGTTAAAAACACTCCCTCAGAACTACATTTTCTGTCCAGGCATTTTTCTGTATCTTCTATCCCCCCCGCACTGCTTCTTTTTTTTTAAATCAGTGTATGCCCAGTGAGATCACAGAATCACAGACAAACCTGTGTTAGAACTGAATCTTGCCCCAAACTCCTGCTCAAAACCCTGGGATATTTTCAAGGCTAGAGCAGGCTGCTCAAGGCATTCTCCAGACCAGCTCTGAAAATCTCTGAACACAATGATTCCCCCGCATCTCTAGACAAGTTCTTATGAGGCTTAACCCCTCTTCTGGTGAGGCATCCTTCTCTATCCTGTAACTGCAGTTTTCTTTGCTGCAGCACTGTGACCATTACCTCTTGATCTTTTGCTGTACATCTCTGGCAAGGGTCTGGCCTCACCTTCTCTTTAATTCCCTTTTAGGCAGTAGAAGACTACTCCCTCTCTAGGCTAAACACAGCCAGTTCCCTTCATTTCTCCTTTTATGTGATCTGCTCCAAGTCCTTAACCATCTTAGTCCTGCACTGGTTTCTCTCCAATTTGAAATCTTTTTCTTCTACTGGGAGAGCTGAAACAGGACAACACATTCCAAAGATGGCCAAGTTGAGGGGAATAATAGCCTCTCTAGACGCACTGCTATGTTATTATTTATGCAGCCCTCATCATCTCAAGGGCGTGCCACAGACTCATATTCCATTTCCTGCTTACCAGGATCCCCAGGTCCTTTTCTGCACATCTGCTCCCCAGCCAGTCATTCCATACTCCTCTATCTATTTGTGTCTCACCTGAGGCATCTTGATTTGTGGCAAAATGCCTGTGTTTTAGGAAGTAGCTCCTGGCACTGAGACAATCTGACTCTACACACAAGTGTAGTGTTTGCCTACTGGTTTTATCCTAAAAACAGTTCACTCCAGGTAAATAAAATAAAATTGAAAAGTCATAGCCTGTTCCCAAAATAGCTGTTGAAATCGGACTTTCATAATCTTTACTCTCCAAGGCTGTTGCAGTTCCTCAGGAAGCTTCATCTTTTTCTTCCTATTCACCCAAACTCAGTTGTGGAAATTCCCACTTTCCAAAATGTGTATATCTGACTGTGCTACCAGTTTCACCTCTGACTCAAATTCCTGCTCCTTGGACCAGCCCTCAGAGAAAATTATATATTTTTGGCCACAAAAAAATCTGTTTCTTTCACTTAAAAAATGAAGAATGAGAGTTTCACCCACTTGTTTCAATATGTTCAATAGATTTCATTCTTTTGATAAGGGACTCTAAATTGTTAGCATGGGAACGATACCCTAAACAGACTTTAATTGTTCACCCAAGGCAATAAGGAAACAAGTAATCAAACAAACTACAGATGACACATCCTTATTGGTGACATCTTTTCATTGTGCTAATATAAAACAGCGTCTCTTTCAAAGTCCTCCCTACTATACCCAGTGTTGAAGGTGAGGTTTTCCCTGCCCAGTTTTTTTTCAGCTGTCAAGATAAAACTTCTTTTACTGTGATCCTGAAGACCATTTATCTTTTTTTCTCTGTGAGCATCTAAGAAAAATATTATCTTGAAGAAAATAGCAGTTGCTGTTACAACAATTTAAAAATCTCATTTTCTATTCTAATATGTTGAGTGTTCAGGGACATTTCAGATCTTACAAAAAAATAGGGCAAGATGATAGCGATACTCCAATAAGGATCTCTCTCTGGTAGAATGATTTGTTTGTTTGTTTGTTTGTTTGTTTTCACTGTAAGCATCACATTTCCTTAATCAGCCTTCTATGGTTTACCTGAATTTTGCCGGGGTTAAATATAATTATATTCTAAAATTGGCTAAGGTTTTTGCCAACTTCAGATGGAGAATAGATTTACAGACACAACAGCTCTGGAAACTTTTTCAATGCAGGTAGTTTATCACAGTCCTTATTATACTTTGATTTACCCTATTACTTTTACAGTGTTTCCCATATTGACTGCAAGATATACCACTGTGACTAAATAAGCATTTACTGTAACTAAAGAAGGTTTCACAGTTTCATTGATGTATTCAAATTCAGTCATGTCTGAGAAAACTCTGCCTTATACCACTGCATGCACCTGTTAAGTTCCCAAGTTCTTGGAAGCTCAAACCTAACAGATCCACAAGAATAAAATATAGGAAGTTACACCACATAGAAATGTCTTATGGATAGAGACTAGAAGATAATATGAACATGAAGCTGGTAGTTTTCATAATTTTAACACTACTTGTTCCTGTGGGCATTAAAAAAAAAAAAAAAATCACGCTGAAATTTTATACAGAGGCCAAAAAATAACACTGTTTTTATATAGCTTTTTGTGAGATCCTCCCTCTGTACTAAATTGATAGTAATTGAAAGAAAAAGTGTCTTAGAAGCAAATCACATCTAAAGGATCTTCAGAATCAGATGTATGCTTCCAATTCTGTGTTCTACATTTGCTTCCAAAATCTTGGCCTTGCATGTACTCTGAGTATTTTCCTACTCTGTACATGTATGCCTTTTCAGTATCCTTTCATTCTTTAGCTAGAAGACGAGCACTGAGATGATGGACTCTGGATTATACTTTCTGATATGTGTTGCACTGTAATCAAACTTTTGAAGGTAAAACTCTATGATATATATAAATTTGGACTAAGCAATGCCATAGTCAATCTTCGGTAACTTGTGGGTTTTTTTGTATCAGTGGGCTATAATATCAGTTGTTAGCTATAAATATAGGAAGCCTGTCATAAGTCTTTAAAATAATTATTTTAATACTTTGAAAGTATTGATTTTTGAAGTCGTTAAGGATTTGAGGAACATTTCTGTAGGGGATAATTTTAATGAGAGACCAAAAATATTTGAATATGGTTCAGAGAACAGTTCCTTCTCACACTTCGGTTACTTCCAAATATTTGTTTCCTTAAACTATTCATGGCTAATGGAAATTGCACACAATTCTCAGTTGCCTGAATGGAAACAATTCTCTTTGATCTTTTCCCTCTCTATACAGTCAATGCATGTAATTCAAAATAATGAAGCAAAAAGACATGTCTGTGAAAAAACACACTATGACATTCATAGGAATACCAATGTTTTAGCTCTATTTAATATTACAAAGGGTGCTAGCAGGTATTTACAGCAGAAGCAGTAAATAGAATAAAATCTAATTTAACTTGAATTAACTACAGCAGGATGACATTGTAATACATATAATACATGTATTTGACAATCTGAGAAAAAAAAATAAAAGTTTGTAGAAATTGGTCCAAATCCTCTATCTTCTTTTAAACTAAAGATCATGTGCAAATATTATTGTTATTTATTTAAACAAAAGAATGCATTAAGTAAAATAATTTTATTACGAGAGAACAGAAAACCTATTGAATCAAAGGTCTTTTTATTCTTTTAAATTAGTATTATCATGCAAAAAACCAAAACCTATAGTTTGGTAAATGACACAATTAAATCCACAAATAAAGTACTACCTAAAATATATTATTTTCAGACTATATTATTTCCATTACTTTTCAGCTTATGAATGCTAATGTAGCAATAAAACTGTTTTCTCAGTGTGTCAAACAGAAAGGGATCTGAAAATACTTTTTCCACCATTATCACAAGTAAAATAATTAATTGCTTGGAAGTGACTTCAGTCATCTTTTTATGAGTGTTTAGTTCTTGGGTCAATGTGAAACTTCTTGTCATGAAATTTATGACATTCATTTAACTAATACTGTTCCACTTTTCCCTTCTCAGCTACCTTTTTTTCATAGAAGTAGATGTTTTGAGAAAAGACTAAAATCAAAGCCACAGTGAAAGAGAAGAAAAAAGACAAAAATCTCATAAAAGAACACTCCTTTTCACTGATATGACAATATATTTTGTCCTATTTTGTACAGTAACATTTCTAAGAATGGTCTCAGCTTGTAGCCTAATGGTTTTCTTTGCAGGCATGTATCTGACAAAGGCCGCAAGGTTCCTGCTATTTTAGCAATTTCTGCGATGCAGCAAAGAGACAAGACAGTAATTTACTGCAACACGATGCAACACACTGCATCAGCACGGAGATTCCCAATGATCTGCAATGTACATGCACAGCTCAGTTAGAGGCATGTCACAGATTTCTGTTACATTGCAGCTTTGTGGAGATGTAATTTTCTGCAATTAAATTATCTTTGTTCAGTAATGTGTGCTTCTTGCCATATTCACAATGCTGATAAATAAAGGATGATCAAATGGAATAGAGGACTGCTGCTACTTTTGCAAATTTAATTTGATTCCTCTAGAATCATTGAATGCAAACTAAGTCTGTTCTGTCCAATGTTGCTTCTGGCATCACCAATTACATTTTCAAAATTTAAACAATAACTAGAAGAAGTTACACATGAATGAGTACTTAAAGAATTGGTTTGTTGTTTTTAAAGAATTTTATTCTAGTGGAAGTCATAAGTCAACACAAACCAAATATGGTTCTTTTTTACTACTTGATTTGGCATATGAGATCAGTCCTCGAAGGGATGTAAATATATCAAGCTCTATGGACTTCACTGTTGCTCCACTAATGGAACCAACTAAGGATGTAGCCAGATGTGAGACAGATGTTGCCCACATATTCATGAAAAAACAAAGCATCTCCTACACAGCTGAGAGCAGATGATCATCTCTGCCATCACATCAGCCATGGTACACAGAAAGCGCAGAATTAATTAAAGTACACCTTGTATGTGTATGAACTTTTGTGACTGGGAGAGATCAATAGGCGATGTTTCTGAGGATAGTCCAAAACTGGCTTTCACAGATACGTATTACTATTGCAGCTTAGTAGATTGAATTAAAGCTCAGGTGAAAATGCATCCAGTATCCCATTGCAGACCTTATGCTTTGAAAGGAAAAATTCTTGTCCTAGACATGCATGGACATAAGATATTACTGTTTGGCCTCCTATGATTCCCTAATACATTTATGTCCAATAATACATAGCCCTAAAAATAAATAATAAATAAACTCTTTTCTTTAGCCATCCTAATGAACAACAACTCTACACAAACATGATAATCAATATTTACATTTGGGTTATTTCCTTAATTTATATAGCCAGCCTAAAAGACAGAGTGATTCTTCTGTTTCTTTGAACATTTAGAGATTAATAATTATTGTACTATGAACTTCAGGCTTATCTATTTTGACCCTCTCCTACCATACAGTTATAGATGTTTCCATTATGTTAATAATACAATATACAATTATAATTCTCCCATTGTGACATTCAGCTTAGATACAAATTAGTGGCTGGCTCCTTAAAAGCATACCTACATTTATTTATTGCAGCCTCAAAAAACCATCTTCCCAGTCTGCTTCAAAAGGTACACATGCCCTACTTAAAATCTGCCCCAAATAAACTGAAGGGAGTGGGGATCAAAAAGACTTTTGCAGAATTTTAAAATGCGTAGAATAAATGAATTTTTGCTTGTTGAAGAATGACCATTACTGGAAAATACTGGTGTGTATCACAGAAGGACACTTGATAGAACTGAAGGTTTATTCACTGTGCCATACCAAGCTTGGGTCCTCAAAATGAAAAGCTTTAATGCAACAACACATGGCTCAATCTTTATATACATTCTGCTCATCTGCAGAGACCAACAATAAGAGTGCTAACTAATGCCAAAAGCAGTTGCTATTTATTGTCTTGGAAGGCTATTTTGTAGCAGTCACCAAACACCCAGCAGATGGTAATAGCTTTTAATCACTAGTTAAGAAAACAGTGAAAGTAGAGAGGTAAAAGTCTGGATGGAACTTTATATCCTATAAATGAAATCATAAGTTTTAAACATGTAGCTATTTGCACCTTAGTGTTTGTTTATAATCTGCTGTATATAAGCATAATGTAAGCAAGGGACAAATAAACGAGTAAATATATGATCAATTTTAAATGCAAGTAGAAATCTGTATCAATAAAAATTTCAATATTCTGTTCTGGGGGAAAAAAAGACATATATTTTAGTACAGTGATTTATTTTAACAATCCATGTGTAAATTTTGCTGCCCACTTGATTTCATTGTGTAGGAATATTCACTGCCATTCTTGTGAGTTTTGCAGTCTCAGGCCCTTCTGCAGACATGCCGATACCTGTTATACCCCTCCTACTAATCCTATTCTGTAGAACTGCAGCTGCTGTGCACAACCTATCCCTTCCATTGAGCCACCACGCTGGTCCCCAGAGAAATCTGTTTTACAGAACATAGTATACTGTGATGCACAATAAACTGTGAGGGAACGATTCTACAATTTACACAAGAAAGAATTGCTTGAAACCAACATAACTTTAAGACACAGAGAATTTGTATATTTGTTGTATATAATTTTATATTTGTTGAATATAAACGCAAGAAAATTTATTTTCAGATTGGTTATATTTGTATGTGTGCATTTGATCATGATCTAGCCCTCAACTAATATCCAATTTACAGTAACATACCAGATATAAAGGACAATTAAAAAAAAAAAAAAAAACAAAAAACATTAATTTGACATCACTTGACAACTACTACCTAGAAACTCACTGCTTGTACTGCAAGGTGCAAACATCAGTGTTCAAAATGATACTTGTTTGGGGGCATTCATCTTCCCCTTCCAAGACGCACAAGCAGAATATCAGTGTTCCAACTGGCTAATCTGCCAAAAGAAGGCACTTCAGTTAAGCTGATTGCCTGAAAAAATATGCTATATCAGTGCCGGCTTGGTCACATTTGTCCTATTTATTTTTCTTCTTTTCTCAGGCTACCAATGGATGATTCTGAAAGACCATGGCAAAGTGGAGGTTTCAGATGCCTTCAATTCCCTCCTGAAGTAAACATGACATTTTTTGTAGCCCAGTGTGGAGTCTGGCTGCTTGTCATGTTCCAATTAGTGAAGCAGATGTGAACGGCTTATTATCATCACCTGAGCCTTCAATTTAGCTTGAAATGGGACATTCCTAACTATGCAGGAGTTTACTAGTTCTGTTCTTTTCCCCTAAATGCATATTAATTTCCGTTATAAGTTATGTAATTTTAGCTTTAAAAATATTCTTCTGCTCCTACTTTTACTGCTCCTGGACAAATTTTTGTTCTCAGTAAGTTAATGTCAGTTTTGTCATAATCATCAGTGGGAATAGAAGTAGTTCCTATAATGTGATACTTATTTTAAGCCAAATCTTAATATGTAACAGACAGTACTCTATTGCTATATTATCACTTAATTAATTTGCCATAAGATATACTGATAAAAATGCATTCAATCCACTTCATAATGTGTCAGTTTCAGCTAATTTTCTATCTCATTATCAGAGTTCTTCCCCATAATAAATGCAAAGCCTTACGCATACGTAAGAGATTGTTAACTTTTCAAATGCTTTTTAATGTACTAGTCTGATGATTTCAGGGACTACTTGAGTACAGACTAAGTCCTTAACTAAAGCACCAGTACATGGGGAGCTATGACCTCCAACCCCATCAGAGATTTACTAAGAGACACCTCAATGAAACCTTCCTTGGCTGTTCCCTTCTTGCACTGCACAGAGGGAAACCACTGTACTGCAGCAGAGAGGTCATCGCCACAACACACCAGTACTGGCAGTATAAACAGGAACCAGAAGTACACCACCCCTGCACAATAGCCACAGCGAGTAGCAAGATTCCCATTAGGTAAAAAGCAGTAGTGCAGCCACTGCAACACAGTATTGTCTCTATTCAGTCTAATTTCCAGACAGTGGTTTGGAATATAAAAAAACCTCTGGGAAATAGATGATTAGACTGTATATTGCAGGCAACAGAAAGCCAGTAACAAGATTCAAAGAAGAGACAGGTCTAACCATCAATGCAACATTAGTTGTCATGTTGATGAAAGGACTGTGGGAGGCCAAAATGGACACTGAGGATAAGAGCTGCATTAGTTTTGTTACAGTCTAACCAAGCAATTGACAGATAGAAATAACCAGAAAGATTTGTAAAGAAAAGAAAAAAAGAAAAAAAAATTCCTTCACCTAATACAGAGATGGTATCTGCATCTCTCTATTGTCTGTGGAGAGAAGCTATGGAACTAATTTAGGTAAGATGCCTTGCATTTTAGGCAGCTCCAGTGGAAGGAATCTTAACAATGAATGCTGAAGAAACTTACTGAGTACTAATGGGAAAAGAGAAGAAAAAAGTGGACAGAGGTTGCTGTGATACCTTACAATAACACGTGCTGACATTAAAAAAAAAAGAAAACAATGAGAAGAAAGAACAGAGAAAAATAAATGAAGAAGTCAAGAGAAATGAGACTATGTAGGCATTCTTGCAAATTTATCACCTTTAATAACATTAATCAATGTAATAAGAGTTCCAAATAAGGTAACATGAAATAACACAAGAACAAACACACTATACCTATACCAGTGGATAAGTTCAATGGTCTAAACATTTTTTCCCAACAGTATGCATAAGCAATCCCTAGACTAGACAATAACATACCCCAAAGCATACTTTTTCCAGTAATGTTTCTGTCCAGTAATTGGCAGCTTCTTGAATCAAAGTGGTTTCTAAGAATTTAGAAAACATCAATAAATTTATTCACTGGACTTGTCCAGTCTTTTCTTAAACCTAAGTATGCTTTTGGTATTCTCAGCATCCTGAGTTTATAATTCTGTTCCATAGTTTATAATTCTGAGCAACTATCCCATAGATTCCTCGAAAAAATAAAAGTCAAAAATTTAGTTCAACCTCCTGCTCAAGAAAGGGTTAAGTTAAAGATACAGTCTCTTTTCATGTCACCTGATGTGCCATGGTTCTTTCAGAGCAAGAGACAGGAAATTAATGGTCCATATTCACCATCTCTAGACCAGTCATAAAAACTCTGTGTTATCTCTTCCAGATAATTTTTTTTTCAGACTGAAGTATTTGAAATCTGTGTATAACTCAATGAACTGTTAATTTTCCTACTTTTGAATATCTTTTTTGTCATTCTCTGAAACTTTCATAATACTTTTTGTCTAATATTTTTTCCTGTATTTTTTGGAGTCGGAAGGACAAAAAACCCCTTAGTATTCAAGAAGTACCTTGGATTTATACAGGAGAATAATCATGTTCTAACATTTGGGAAAAGTAGACCAAGGTTCCTCATCACTACTGACCAACGTATAGCATGACTGCATGACACTATACTGTTTTGTTTTGATAAAAATACATAGTAATTGATAAATTTAAGGCATATTTGAATGAGATAAAGTCTTCTATCTCCAATGCATGTTAGAGAAATAGTTCTTGAAAATGTCTCTGAGTCACTGAAAGAAACAGATGAACACTGCTAATATAACAACTACCAATAGTGCTTTAAGTTTCATGATATTAAAATATCAGACCAAAATACAGCATGGTTGTGAACACAGATAGTTTCTATTTCAGATTTGCTTTCACATGTACTCCTTCAAAGTTCTAAAAAAATATTTTAATCACTGGATGTGCTGGTCTTTGCTGGATAGAGTAAATTTTCTTCATAGTAACTAGTATGGGGCTATGTTTTGGATTTGTGCTGGAAACAGCACAGCACTGTTGATAACATAGAAATGTTTTCATTATGCTGAACAGTGCTTACACAGAGTATAGACCTTTTCTGCTTCTCATACCACCCCACCAGCAAGTAGGCCAAAGGGACACAGACCCAAAGGGATATCCCATACAATATGGCATCAAACTCAACATATAAATCTGAGGGAAGAAGGATGAAAGGAGGACATCCAGAGAGAGGGTGTTTTGTCTTCCCAAGTAACCGTTAGGTGTGATGAAGCCCTGTTTTTCCGGAGATGGCTGAACACCTGCCTGCCGGTGGGAAGCAGTGAATCAATTCCTTGTCTTGCTTTTCTTGTGTGCATGGCTTTTGCTTTCCCTATTAAGCTATCTTTATCTCAACTTTTTCTCACTTCCACTCTTCCAGTTCTCTCCCCATCCCACCAGGGGGGAGTGAGCGAGCAGCTCAGTTGCTGTCTGGGTTTAAACTACACCACTAGAATATATGTGAACAGTGCTAAGAGTGATTTAGAAATCATTGAGGTAGTTTTGTCAGCTGGCATGACTGTGATTCTACTGCTCTGGTCCTTAAACCTCATGCTCTGCTTAGTTTTTAGTGATATAATGAATAAATGAATATAATGGTATAAAGATACAAACCATGTGAAGTCATAAACAAAGATTTCCTCAATGTTCTTTCTCCCAGACAAATATTTAATAGTGTATTATGCTGCCATTTTCACCAAAACAGTAAATCTACATTAATTGATCAATCTGAAATTAATGTATCATTTGGAAGAAAAATTTTTAAGAGGGTATTTATGAAATTGAGATATTAAGCTGCTAGGTTATACTTAAGACAAATGTTGTCATTTAATGCAATAGAAATAATGACTTGCATTCATTTTCAATTTATTACATTTTCAAATTGAAACATAAGTTAACAAATCATGTTACTTTTCCTTTGAAAAAATTGCTAAATTATATTATTCCTGTTCAGTACAGTGTCATCAATTTATTAAGTTACCATTACATATATCACTAGAGCCTCTACTGAATGTGACAGTTTACATTTCCCTATTCTGGTTGAGTGTTGTCTCCACAGCCCAGGAAACCACTATAGCAATTGCTGATCAGCAAGTAAATATTCAGTAAGTAAATGCTCGAAGATAGTGCCTAACTGAGAATGAGTGAACAACGTCAGCTGAAACTGACTCTAAGGAAGGCATGTTCATAGCGGCTTGATCAGCCATGCTTGTTAATTCTAATCCTGATTAGATCGTTTATTTTTGGAAATGTTAGTAATAGCAGATAGTAATTATTCCACAGAGGAGTGCAAGGGGTCAGTTTCTCATTAAAAAAGGAAAATTAAACACATCACATTTAAAACAGTTTTTCACCTTTTATTTAGTACTATTTTGGAGAAATTACTCCTAACTAAGTTAAATAATTTATGTAGAAAAGGAATTATTTTTATCGTGTATA
The DNA here is from genome assembly GCF_000687185.1 of Egretta garzetta. Lineage (NCBI taxonomy): Eukaryota > Metazoa > Chordata > Aves > Pelecaniformes > Ardeidae > Egretta > Egretta garzetta. Next base: position 2,041,560 of record NW_009260269.1, on the reverse strand, counting down.
GACAAAGAATGTCTTCATATGATTCATTCCTGATACCAAATGAAAACATATTAAAATTCTTTTAGGCTACATCATGATCAAACATATTGTAACATTAGGTCTATTTAGGAAAGAAAGAGCTCCTTTCATCACCGTTAAGGATCAAAAGAGTGAAAAATGAATAAGAAAACTGATTTAATACAGTTTTAGTTTACTTGGATATTTACAAGAATTGCTACAATTCATAACTCAAGTTAATTTATTAATGATTAAACCACATGATTCATATAAAAAACCTCTGAATGTTAGAAGTCTAGCTCCATGTAGAGGTTAGGTTATAACTTCATTGTGAGACAGATAGTAGATGCACAGTGTGACTGTTCTTGTATATTTTTAGAAATGAGAAACACAGTCCTTTATTTTTTGTGAACTAAGGTAGGATCTCAGGATCTGCCCTACCAGAGTTATAGGTTGACATGTAAATCCATAGTAAACACCTTTAAATCCCATTACATTTAATGCAGAAAAGCAGAAGTATTCAGAAACAGCCCTATCTGAACTGTCTTATATGCCTATGTGGGGTTGACCATACTCTTAGAATCATGGAATGGTTTGGATTGGAAGGGACCTTTAAAGGTCATCTAGTCCATCCACCTCCTCCTTCCCTGCCCCAGAGGCTGAACTAGATGACCATGGCCACAGACTTCTTTCACTAGATCAGCTTGCTAAAAGCCTGATTCAACCAGACCTTGACCACTTCCAGTGATGGCGCATTTACGACTTCTCTGGGCAATCTGTTCAGTGCCTCACCACCCTCTTCGTAAAGAATTTCTTCCTTATATCTGATCTCAACCTATCCTCTTTCAGTTTAAAATTGTTGACCCTTGTCCTGGTCACTACAGGCCCTCATAAAAAGTCTTTCTCCATTTTTCTTACAAGCCCCCTTTTAGTATTGATGGACCACAATAAGGTCTCCCCTGAGCCTTCTCTTCTTCACACTAAACAACCCCAACTGTCTCAGCCTTTCTTCATAGGTTATAAAAAATTCTAATCATGATTATCTCCAGACATGAGACAAATTAAATTAGATGAAACCTGTCATAATTTCCAGAGGAAAACCAGAAAAAGAGGTAAGCCTGTTGGAGTCCAGTTATGCACAATGGAGGACCTGTGAACATTCAAAAGGATCCACTGATATAAAAGCAACCACCAACTATCAATTCTGTTTACTGAAATTTGGAATCTATGAAAATTTTTTTTCTCAGAATAACCCCGAATCTGTAAAATGGAAAGAAAAACAAATTTTTGTTAGAGTTTTGAGAATTATTTATATAAAAATTCCTATTAAATGAACTTGCAAAAATAAAACAAAAATATCAGAATTAAAAATAATTTTAAAAATACAAAAACTTTTAGAGAGGTTTCATTTCACAAGAAGTACTGAAGTACTTATGAAATTTAATATAACTGGCTAAAATTTCTTACTGTGAAACTGTTCATTGAATATTTTAATTATATTGACAAATTAAGTAAAAACTGCAAAATTTGAACTCTCAGTGAGTTCTACTCACTGAGAGTGATAGTGAGAGTGATCCTCAGCAATACTGTCATAGGAAACTTGTGTCTGGAAGGAAAATAAATACTTGGTCTGTCTGTTTAAAATACAGAAATAATAATGCCCACTTCTTATATTTTTAAAAGCATAATGACGTATGGGTAGAAGTGCTCCACATTTTGTTAGAGTTAGGTGTTAACTGTTCTCTACTAATTAAAATGCAGACAAATTCTCACCGAGATACAAGACCATGAATAACTGTGACACTTACCCAATTGCACTTTGCCAGTTCACCATTTAATTTCAGCTGTGAATACCATTTTGTGAATTGATTGTTTTTCTTCTAGCTGCAAATAAATGCATAATGAGTGTTTTTATAGCTATTTACCACTTTAAATTTCAGTATTCATTGTTTTGTCATTTGAAGTTCAGTGACACATGACCTAACATATTAAACAAAGCAGCTACAATATATGGTGAAATATTTTCCCCAAGTGTCTTTCCACACTGATATATAGACATTTGAATTTATGGAATTATATTAATGATGAGTCAGGTCTTTGAGTTTGTCTCCAGACCTTATATCCTTTTTTTAATTTCATCAGGTCATTTGTTTTATTTTGTGTGACCTGAGTAAGCATCACACTTTCTGGAGAGAAAATTACTGGAAAAAAAACATGATAAAATGTTTGCTCTACACTTCAAATTCTAAATGGTTAAATAAGAGAGTGAAATAAATTACGTCTATTCCTATGCAGTGCCCAAGGGCATATAGCATTTTTTTTTATTATATCTAGCCTTATGTTCTTGTCTTATTTCAGTCAACTATTAGACAATCTTTTCTGTAAAGAATGCTTTCACATCACCATAAATTAATTCTAAATAATACTTCAGTAACAGTAGAAGGAGGTCCAGCTTATAATTCATATTCTAAAACACCATTCTTTTGCCAACATAGTGTCGTAGTTTAACCCGGCTGGCAACTAAGCACCACGCAGTCGCTCGCTCACTCCCCTCGCTCCCTCAGTGGGATGGGGGAGAGAATCAGAGAAAAGAAAAAAAAGTAAGACCCATGGGTTGAGATAGAGACAGTTTAATAAGAGAGAAAAATAACAATAATGGTAATAATAATGGTAAGAGAATATAAAGAATATATATATAAAACAAGCAATGCACAATGCAATTGCTCACCACCCGCTGACCGGTGCCCAACCCGTCCCAAGCAGCGATCACTCTCCCCGAGACGCGATCACACTGCCTGAGCTGCTATCACTCTGCCCGCAAGTGACTGACCAACTAACCCCCCCGAGCATGACGTTATATGGTATGGAATGGCTCTTTGGTCAGTCTGGGTTAGCTGTCCTAGCTGTGCTGTACTCCCAGCTTGTTATGCACCTGGCCGAGCAGAAGCAGCTCAAAAAGTCCTTGAGTAGTCTGAGCACACTTGGCAACAACTGAAAACATCAGTGTGTTATCAACATTCTTCTGGTACTAAATCCAAAACACAGCACTATGCTAGCTACTAGGAAGAAAATAACTCTATCCCAGCCGAAACCAGTTGAATATAGTTAAACACTTAAAACACAAATAGATTATCAATAAGTGCATATATGCCCAGGACTTTAAGAAATAATGCTGATTTAGTGAAAGGTTATTGTTGACATTATATTGCATGTAATGTATCTCATAGATTAATCTTTCTTTAGCTATCACCTTTCTATGACATTTTTTTTTGTTGGAATTCCACTGAGAATGATGCAGTTCTGAATGGAACAATATAATTCAACCTAGGAGAAAACACCTAAAATAATTTCTAAACACGATTCAGCTACTCACACAGAGGCACAAAGGTCAGTCAAAAACCCACTGGTATCTATGAATTGACAGGGAACAGGCATTAAGAATTTGCAGCAAAGAGACTCTTGGTGGTCTATGCTCTGCTAGGCAACTCAAGTAAGTAAATCTGCACTACATCTATGCTCAGGCAAATGAAACCCTTGGTGGCTACTTTAAGGTTACCCAAATCTCTCTTTCTGAGCTTCATTGAACGTATTGATGCCCTTTTTGAACATCTCCATGTCAAGAGTGAAAGCACTTTGTTCTCAGGCGTCTCATGCACATATGTATACCTTCACACAGGCCTACTCATACATGAATTGCAGTCTCACTCCCAGGCACATTAACTTCAGGTAGTGTTGACCCTCAAACAGGGATTATTGACAGAGAAAACCCTCTGTTCCCTCCCTCCCTCCCTTTCAAATCAGATGCATGCTGCAGCTAAGGCAGGATTGCACAGTAGATATTGATATTTGGAATTACTTTCTATGTTCTACCTCTGCGGTAACATTTTTCATATTTTTTCATGTTATGGGATGTTAAGCTCCAGAGAGCTCACCCATCAAGTACAAATTAAAAATATCTGGGGCTGAGATTCAAAGATAACAAAAGAGTTTCAGAACTACCACTTCTTCTTAGGATTTAGTCAGCACAGTGAAAAACAACAAGAGTAGTGACGAAAATTTGCAGTCTATTTAAAACACTGTAATAGATTTTTGTTAATTAAAACTAAAAGTAAATTAAACAACAAAAAGCTTTTTACATGATGCTGAGGTTGATTTTACCACAGGAAGAAAAATGAAAAATTAGTTGTTGAGTTTTGCTCTGTTAAACAATGAATTCCAAAAGTGGATATAGTCAGAGGTATTTCATGGTTAGAAGAGACTATAGCTGTTATGTTGGATTTTAACTCTGATCATATTTTTCAGTATTGCATAAACATAACTACTTTCCTAGAAGAGAATTGCATCTAAACGCAAGTACTCAAAGTAAAGGTAAAATAATATAAAATGTTCAAAAGCTGATTTAAAGTGGTTAATTATGATTGTTCCCAATTTCCACTGGAATCAGTGGAACTCACCAGTATGATCAGTCAGATCATACCCATAGAATTTCCACCATAGTGCAAGAGTTAAAGATAAACAGATGAAAAAAAGACTTCTTTTCACAACAGTGACCCTGTATACTAAAAATAAATTAATTCAAAGCAATACTCAAGAGATATGCATATTACCATAGCCAGCAACATACCATCTCATTTTCCTATTCCCTAGTTGTTCAGGAGTAGTAAAATGCATATTACTATGGAGATTTTTTGCAATGGGGCACACACTTTTTGCTAATGAAGCAAGTCTGTCAGAGCAACAGAGATGGAAAAAAAGGTAATTGGATCTTACTTGAAAACCTTCAGCTTAAGTTGTGGTCTAGAACTGACAGGTTCTGTCAATATTTACAGAGAGATTTATTGCTATGCCATATATGCTCAGAATGACATACATTTTTGTACCATAATAAAATAAAGTGCACAGTGTTATTATCTTATTTTGAAGGGTTGTGTGTGTTTAAAATACAAGATTTTGGTGGGTTTTTTTAAATGGCATAAAATTTACAATTAACTTCAGGTTTTGCTCTCTGGTTTCATTGAAAATAAACAGATCATTATAAAAACTGTGAAAGCTCTAATTATTTGCATAAATGAAAACCAGGTAGTGAAGCTAAGAAAGACAACATGTACTGCCTATTTAGAGAATGCATTTTGCTTATTTTTATAGAATTAGAACATGATTTTAAAAGCAACTAATAACAAAAGACAGTTACAAATACACATTTTTAGTATCTAGGTTCTGCTAAATATGAACATTATATTTAATTCACAAAGACATGATCAGAAATAAATCACAACAAAAATATATAATGATAAACAAGAGACATTTTGAAATAAGAGGAGGTTAATTTCTTTAACACTTATAGTGTTCTTTATAAGAGCTTTATGTTTCAACAATTTCAGTGTCAATAATTTATTAATATGTTTTCATATGATGGGCAGCTGAATATTTAACTAAATGAACAATGGCTGACAGGAACCTTACTTCTAGAAGAACTCTGTGTTTAAGGCTTATCTCCAGCATTTATTATGTTTTAAATATAATGTTGAATCTTGACCTGTACACAGACAGGGATAGATATGTGCTTTATTTCCATTTCCTTTTGATTTTTACCTTGAAATAATAAACAGAAAGGAGACCTAATTCTGAATATAAACTGAGATCTGCTATGTATGCTTAGAAGGGAAATTACAAAATTTCAGAGAATCCTTGGAATTTGCATTTCTGAAATCTGTAATATCAGTCAGCCACATGGCAAACAATTGTATTATCTCCTCTATTTCTGGGGGGTTTTTTTGGGTTTGTTTTTTTTTTCCTGAAGTTTTATTGAAAAAAATAATATGAAAATTTGGAACAAAATTATATTAAGAGACATATATCAAATAAACTGTCATACTTCCTGGATGAAGTTCTCTGCTTTTAAGAAAACACCAGTAACATCTGCTGAGTATCTGCAAGTTCTCAGATTTAAAATTTGATCGGACCTTTTTCTCACCCAATTATGTTTATGAAATATCAAAATCTTGTTTTGGACTGCTAGGCTGTATTAACTGTGATAATCCATGGCTAAGGTATCTGAAAACCAGCTTTTTGCTGACTGATGTTAGTAGATGAAAAAGCCTGAAGACAAGCTTTTTTAGAGAAGAAATTTAAGATATATACATGTGTAAAAATCTATCTTTTTTTTTTAAGATTTAATTCCATATCTCCCAGATGAGATTTTAGGCACTAAATTCTCAAAAGTACCTAATTGGAGTCCTGAATTTAATATTTACATCCAGGAAAGAAAGTTGAGACAAACTTCCCTTTACTGGATCCTCCTGACTGCCCTATTTTGCATAAGTGACTGTTGGGAATTGCACATCTGAAGCTTTGAGTGACATGTTATTTTGCCCCTATCTCAAATATCTATGTGGCATTTAGGTAAGCTCTGCATACTTAGATTTCCAAATAATTACAGAAAAAAAAAAAGCTCATTAGATGGTATGCACTGTATAGGTTTTTTATAGTAAATTTTATTAACAGCACGGTCAATTTATCTTTATTTCTCCATAGATCTGCTCCAAGAAAGAAATAAAAAACTTCTGCATATTTTTTTTTATTTTTAACTTTCAGCTACTTACATTTTTATACTATTACTCTTGATTCATAAAGAAATATATTGCATAGCATGTAAATATGACTATATCCTGATCTCCATTACGTCTGAATAATAAATAACATAAGACTGCCTTACAATGCAAGCAACAGTACAAGCACAAGATGTAAAAGTGATTGAGAACTGGAGTTTATGAGAACACACAACTAAGGGGAATAGAGGTAAACAAAAATTAATCAGATATGTTTGTGAAGAAGCACAGAATAAATCTATGTGGTACTCTTCCCCATCAACATGAACACGTATTGTTTCAAAACTTGCTTGCTGTCTCAGTTCACAAATTTATTCAAGTCTTTGTAAGCTTGCTGTTTTGCATTTGTGAGCCATCTTCATGAACTTACACCATGCAGTCTTTTAGAGCATTGCTTAAAAATATTCTCTAAATCCAGCTCCAAGGGAAGGGAAGGGAAGGGAAGGGAAGGGAAGGGAA
>NW_009260269.1:2034122-2034419 GCF_000687185.1 Egretta garzetta | reverse complement strand
CTACTCCTGTTACCAGTTTAACACTGTTTCTCCTTCCCTACAGACTATGAGAACTATTCATTGTGAAGCTTTTTGAAACTCTGCTCTAAAAGAAATTAAGTGAACAGGTTGCCTTATAGGAAGACATAGTAGTTGTCTCAACAAGCCTTGAGAGGGTAATTGTATAATACTTGCTGCCCAATTTACCACTGGCTACTGTTTTGAGGAGAAAATGCTGAGTATGCTGAGAGAGAACACATTGTAAATTCATGTCTTATCTCTGTCAGCTGTTTTTGCTGATCATGGACAGTCAGCCAA
>NW_009260269.1:2033712-2034091 GCF_000687185.1 Egretta garzetta | reverse complement strand
AAGAGTGGTTCTGAAGAATGAAAAATATGCTAGGAAATAATACAGGTCTTCCTGCTGGCCAGCCCACCAGAAATGGTGCTGAGTGTATCTGAAGAAGGCAGAAGATGAATCGGTGAGTCAGGCTAACAGAAGGACATGAAGAAATTGACAGTTCTGTCAACTAGCTCTTGATGGAAAGCAATTAGGTTATGATGAATAAGAGAAATAAATCATGCAGGAACTGTGGACATTTCATTAGAGGAAACCTCCCCAAAAAATACAAAACTGTGGTAAACTTTTAAAGAGGAAATAAGATTTTAATGTTTCCATTGCAAGAGTAAAATGAAGAGGCAGAACGAAAGAGCACAAATATCCATGGAAAATACTCACAATTAATTTC
>NW_009260269.1:2033390-2033664 GCF_000687185.1 Egretta garzetta | reverse complement strand
CTTTCCCTCCCTCCCAGCCCATCTGAATTTGAATTTTGTTACAAAACAGCTATTATGCCCCCTGCTCTCAGAATGGAAGTACAGAGAAATAGTCCTCTAAGAGCAGAAGTTTAGGAAGCTCAAGGCCTCTACAGCTGGGGAGACAGAGAGAAACAAAACAGTGAAAATGTGGTGTGAGGTCAGTGTTGGCTCAAAAAGACGGGGTAGCACCAGGACTTGCCACTCCTGTTGCCTCTGAGAAAGCATGACAAGTAGGATATGACAATTTCGGCAT
>NW_009260269.1:2007058-2033376 GCF_000687185.1 Egretta garzetta | reverse complement strand
CAGCTGTCTGGCTCTTCTCTCAGCAGCAGTATGAATAGTTGTAGTGGTCAAAGCTAAAGACAGGCTGATTTTTTTCTTTTTTTCTTTTTTTCATTGACTAGACAGAAACATGACTCTACTTCTCTTCCTCTGAAACACAGCAAAGATGGTTAGCTAGAGTAACCTAAAAATGAAACTGTGTGTAGCTTTATATTTTCAGTATTAAAATTAAAATGGACCCTAACTGAGCTCTACAGTGATAATTTTCTACTATGCAAAACCTCTTTCTTTTTAACTTTTTTTATTTAACAGAAACAAGCTTTACTTATCAGCTGAATGGTAAAATATAAGGGAACCATCTCTCTGACTGTCAAGAAAGAAGTGCAATAAGGAGAATGAATTTCAGATGTCCCATTCTTTCTTAATATAAACTCATAGTGCTTTTACTGTCTGTTTCTCTAAAATCCTATACGGATTATGCCAGCATACATAAAATGATAGCTTGTTAATAAAGAATGCAAAAATAATTTCTTTCTTGGGAGATTTTTTCCCTCTATTTTATCAGTTATTTTCTGATTACATTATTTTTCTTTGATGTTTGGCTTTGATTGCACAAGGGGGCATTATAGTAACTTATTAGTTCTTCAAAAATCTTGACTTCTTACTATTCCCAATTATAAAGAGTAATTTTAGCTGACATTAGGTGTATTAAGATATGTTTAGCTGATTTCTAAATTTAATTTTAATTTTTAAATCTTCTCCATCTATCATCCACCTCTCAGTTAAAATACTGAGAAACTCTTGGTACCATACACAGAAAAAAATCTATTGTTGTGTCATACAAAGATAAACAAAAGTAAAACAAAGTAGACACAGCCACTTGGTCTTTAGAAAAAAATGCAGTTACAGCTAAATGAATTATAAAAAGAAACAAAACCAAAACCAAACCTCCAGGCCAGTCAAAACTGTTCTGGACAAAAGAAGTCTTGACAAGACTCAGTACTAAAGCCTTGCAAACTCATTGCAGAACTTTTGGCCTTTTATTAACAGTGGCAATACTGGATGGCTGGGTGACTATAAGCTGCTTTCAGGTTTGTTCAATTTCTATGTTTTGGGTTTGTTTTGTTGTTGGTTTTTATTTGTCTGTTTGTTTGTTTTCTGTGATTGAAGGCTCTTTTTTTCTGAGGAAAAAATAATCAAGGAATCTGTGGATTTTTGTTATTTCATCAGAGTATTAAGAAGCTCCTAAAAAACTGTATCTTAAACAGGATTTCTCTGATGCCTGTAAATCAAATATTTCCCATCTTGGGGCAGGGACAAGAACTAGTGATTGGATTTTCTTTCACTCCAAGTTTTTTTTTTTAGCTTTCTATTAAGCCTTCCTCAGGAATCTCGTGTTATCTCGAGATTGTCTGAGAAAAGATGACACAAAGTGGCAAGGAATAAATAGATGTTTATTATACAGCAAAATAAAAAGGAATATAATACATATATGTATTTTAATTCATTGAAGATAGGAAAGCATAACAAGATATCTCGTCAGTCTACATATAAATATACAGCTGTCTACATATAAGTATAGAATCTACACAATGTAGATTGTAGACTACATATACAAAAAACGGGGAATGACATAATGGACACAGTAAATAATGAAAGTGATTGAGAAAAGAAGAAATAGTACACAATATTTCCTGCAATTTATATAAAAGATGTTTCAGTACAGGTTCACTATTCTAAACATAGTTACATGTTTAGCTATCAAAATTGTTTATATAAAAAAAAAAAAAAAACAAACCACTGAATTCAATTATTTTCTCTATTTGAAGATTTTCACACGACTTTCCTTTCCATAACTTTTGTGTGTGTGTGAGTGAATTCTGTGACAGGATCTTCTGCTTAGCTCCAGTAAAATATCTAGAAAAACCAGTCCACCCTTCTGTTTTGCAAGTGGAACTCTGCTGGGGAGTAAGAAGTAAGTACGAATGACATCTGCACCAATTGATAAAGACTGCAATTATGCACAAATATGTACCTCCCTATCCACACCTGCCATTAGCGTCTGTCTTCTCTTGGCAGTAAATTGGGTTCCTTTCTGGTGAAAAATGCATTTACCATCCATAAGTATGGTGGCAATGGTTTCTCTTATTTTACTCTTATGCAAACCTCCATCTACAGGGAAATGGAGTGACAGTATACCATATGGAACAAACATTTGCCAACTTAACCTCAAACAGGATTTGGCTACTTATGATGTAATCCAACGCTAATAAACCAAGTTTATGCAAATGCAATAGCTATTATACTATATGCAATTTGTACAAGACACTGGTGCTGATTCAATTTCAACTGGAAACCGGCAAAACCCTGGGTATCTAACAATGAGGATCAGTTGCATAATTTCTTTTAAATATACTGTTTTCTTAGTTAATATATGTAAAATGCCATAGGCTGATTAGATTAATGTTTACTAGCACAGAGCTTCCAACAGAGAAAATCAGGGCAGGGGCAGGATTGGGGAGGGAAGTATATATATATATATACAAAGTGAGTTTGAAGGACCTGAGCTTAGAGAGATTAATGTTTCACAGACATTTCATGGTTTTATTATCTTGCTTCTGCGGTAGAATTCTGGAAGGTTTTTATTTTTATTTTAGTTTGAGGTGTTAACTCAGGAATTTCTACGCAGTTAACTGGTCTTGGATGTAACTTAGGTGAGACATAATGTATGCATGTACATTCAATACACAATGCACTAGATTTCAAGGGCATTAATCAACTGTATTTCTCATCAACACTTGAGTAGGCTGTATTCGGTACTGTACCTTTTGTTCAGGGAAGATAGCAAGAGCAGAAGCAACTGTCAGAAACTGATAATGATTCAAATTGTGCTATCATGAAATGAAAACAATCCAGCAAAAACTAAGGGAATCAAAGACTGACTAAAGTCATGTTCCTACTGGGGCTGCAAAGATTGAACCAGCTTAATAAGTCTATCATACTGTTATTATTACAAAATAAAAAAAAATTGTTTTCTAATAGAATATTAGCATTCTTCCCTTTCTAAAATGAGCATAGCTGATACATGTATCAATAGGTACACCTCTTGGGAATACACATCTACTTTTTCCACTGGATGCCACTGTTTGATCAAATTCAGGCAAACAAAATCCTGGAAAAATCTTGAAAATTTGTAGCTGAAAGAAGCTATTAATTCAAATTAAAACAGAGGTTCTTTAGGAAACATATGAAGCATGTTTTATTAAAATGCCTGGAGCACAATTACTGTGGTTTTAGTATGGATTACACAAAATTAAAGATTGTATAAGGACATAAAAAGGAACTTAATTTTGACTTTATCACAAGGATTTACGAAAATAAGGGCATAATAGGATAATAGAACAAATTACTGATGTATAAAAGCAGAACATACTTGTTGAATAACACAGATAAATGTTTCAACATCTTGCTCATTTTGAGTATGAGTTTGTAATTTGAAATTCACCGATGAAGACGCTTGCTACTAACATTAAAATATTGCACAGCTGGAATATCAAGTACTTTTTTCTTCTTCTTTATAATAAAATTAGCTCAGTTTGAACAGTTTCAGTTCTTTCTAAAAACATACAGTGTGATTGTATTGCCGCTGGAAACAGTGGCAATTTCACCACTCCCTTTCAGAAGACATGATCAGGTCAACATGAGTATTATGAACATAATGACTTGTCAGTCTAACTCCTTGAAGCAGAATGGTTCAAGTGACAACAACAGTATTTAAACAATAATAGATGTTCTAGTACAAAATAAAAAATGGCCTCTAAAATCTAGTTTCTCAAAATGCAATACAATCAGAGAAGAAAAGACAATAAGAACATACCAATAAGAAGAGAAGATATGATAATGCTGTGAAAAAAGCAAAGACTGCAAGTAAAATGAATTTAATTTTAAGAGATTATGTCAAAAGACAAGGTATTATCAGAAATTTAAAAAGAAACATGGGAGGAAAAGGTGGTGATAATATTGTAAAGTTTTCATTTTATCTAGATTACCATACACTAGTCACTTATATAGCATTTGAAACTCTGCTTTTGCTTTTTTTTTATAATGTGAAGTTTCACATGAATTCTGACAACATTACATTGGTTTAAATATTTTATATGAATTCTTGACATTTGTAAGCACATTCCAAATATACTACAGCTAATTAATTACAGTTATCTTATAATAGAGACATAGTATATTTTGTTTAGTGATAATATGAAGTAATCTTTCCCATTACTCTGCAGCATCTTGTACATTGCATATCGTCTGATCTGTTTACATTATAATATTTCTAGAATTCTGAAAATGCATCATACCTGACTGAAATACATTCCTAAAGCTTGCTTTACCCTAAAAAGGAGCAGCTGACTCTTCTAGATTTGATAAAGTGCCTGAAGGCATGAATAACCAATCCCTACTTGTGTCAAAGATGTGTATATACCAAGTCCAGGTTTTATGCAACACTGCAATTCACTATTTCAAGATTCACTTCCCCAGATTGCTTTAAACTAAGATTGCACACTAAACCTTAAAATAATTGTAAAGTTTGGCTAGAATAGTGTAATACATCTTTAATGGTACTTTTTGACAGTGTCTTCTAGTACTCTAGGGCAGAAAACTTTGTGTCTTCCTCGGAAGCAGACAGTGCACTGCTGTCTCGAGCTGTTGTTCAGCAGAGGCAGCGCTGGCACAGGACAGTCGATTTGACAGGAAGGTGAAATAGTAAAGGTGAAGAATCGGTAGCAAGAAGAAAACTGAGAGTGGAGTAAAAAAATATGGAAAACAGATTAAAAATGAAGACAGCTGTGACAGGACAAGGGGTAATGGTTTTAAACTAAACCAGGTTGCCCAGAGAGGTGGTGGAGGCCCCATCCCTGGAAACATTCAAGGCCAGGTTGGACGGGGCTCTGAGCAACCTGATCTGGTTAGCGGTGTCCCTGCTCCTGCAGGGGGGTTGGACTAGATGACCTCTAGGGTTCCCTTCCAACCAAAACATTCTATGATTCTATGATTCTATGAAAAAGGAAAATGTTTGGTAGAAAGTGACAAAGAAAGAAGAGGAGCAAAGAAAAGAAAAAAAGAGAAACATAATTATAAGTGCTTTATAAACCAGCAGTTTTAAAAAATCATATCAATTATATTTATTTATTAATTAATAATAATTCTTTTCTGCATTTATTCTGTGGGTGGATTTGTTTAGGTGATACACCATCTCAGGCAGAACTAATGAGTGTGCTCTGTATTTTTATCTACATGTCAATGTATCTGCCTCTCTATGAATGTGTGTGTATGTGTATCTAACTATACCATTCTATATATGGAACTCAGTCCCACTTGCCCTATGAAGCTATCCCTAGTTCTGATTTATTTTATTTAATTAAAAATTAGTGTAACCAAATAAAGAAAAAAAATATGTGAAATAATAGGAGACTTTGAGCATTGTATCACATAGAGAAAAAGGAGTCATACACCTCATAATATCTCATAAATGTGATTGTGAAGTTAAAGCCTTCCAGGCACTCATCCAAAGTACACAAAAATGAGCAGAAATTCTTCACTAAAATTCAAGGTGTTCTGAAGAAAAAATAAACGCTAATTTTCACATAACCATGTACATCTCAAGTTGTCTGCAGTCTTAAATGTCAATTTTGCATTAGCTTAAATAAAAGTATAATTTACTGGATCACAAATACTAAGGAGAAAAAAGTATAACAGACTTATTACATAATTTGTAGCTACTTTGAATGCACAAGACACCGTATTTCCCCTATTTCATTTCCCTGTTCAGAGAAAAAAAAATCTTTATTTGACCATGTTTTATAATAGCAAGACAGCTAACATAAGCTGATTTTGTACAAAAGATAAAAGTAACATAACATGGTCTCAGCCTGTTATATTTGTTAAGATTTGAGCAGATTGCTTTTAAGAAAAAATAATAAAGAAATAATCAAAAGGGGTTCAGAAAGAATAGCAACAGTGATGTATCTTTTTATCTCTGGTGTTCACTATTACATCTGTTCTGGGGATATTAAGGTTTATTCAAGTAATTTATTTGTTGGTGTTCAATAAATAGGAAATTCAATGAGTGACGATGAATTCATAATACAAAATGGTTACATTAAAAGACTGATCAACTATTTTTTTTTTAAATTCTGTTACTAGAAGTAATAGAAGCTGTACTTCAGGATATAAAACAATGCAATTACTTGGTATGCATTTTATACTATTTACTGTGTTCTTGTGTATCTTTGTAAAACCTTTACTGTCTGATACAAGTTGATATTCAGATCTATCCATCTAGGTAAAAAGGTAAAAATCATAGTCACAATACATTTAGTTAGTATGGAGACACTATAACTTCTGTTTCTGAATTAAAATTATTGAAAGATAAAATTTAAGACAAAATGGTTCTAACAGAAAGGATAAACCATAATTGGCACTGGTCACTTAAGGATGGTGTTAATGGCTCCTCAGTTAGAAACTTAGAACATGAATCCTGCTTAGAAGAAATAAATCTTCACAGTCTTTCAGGAATAGAGGAATACCTTCTGCCTACACCATGAACCAGTCAGATGAGAGCCAGCCCTGAGCGTCAAGGTGCAAAGCTAAAAGTCCCTTCAGGAAAAAAAGCACAAATCTCAAGCAAGAGCTGATTTGTGTCAGAGAATCTTAAAACAGGCAAAACAAGCTCTTGTGCTCCTAGAACTGGTGGTGCAAACATGTCTATACCCTGTGTCACAGGTTCCCAGTAGTGTGTACCACCACTGAGCTGTTCAGGTGTTACAGGAGATGTGGTGAAGAGGACAGCCCAGGTGAATAAGCCATAGCAGGACCTGGGCTTTATGGTCAGGGCAATCGGTGCTGTCTACTGCTGTCAAAGCAAGCAATGAGGAGGCACCAGTAAGGGTACAGGAATGGGGGAAGAAAAGGAAAACAATGTGGGCTTAAATAAACATCAGAAAATACTACTCTAGATTAAATACAGTGAGAGGTATGAATGGGGCTGAGTTTTCAGCTTAAGATCCTTTGATAATAAAGCTTCCTTTTGGTCTTAAAATCTCAAATAAATTACAAAAAATGAAATAGGACCTGATTCTGAAAATATGCTTGTGAGCAATATCAATTACGTGAGTACATGAATGCACATTCTGTAGGATTGAACCAAAGCTAGCAGTACTGCAAATGGCCAAAGTTAGTGTGCTGATCATCCATTCAGTGGTTGAAAAGCATTTCTGCATGTCTGAAATGTTTAAGAAAACCCCCTTCATATTACCCTGTTTTAATAGTTCCTAAAATGACCTGCCTAAAATCAAGCCAGCCGTGAAATAGAGCTATGCAATCTGACTTGGTTCATTCTGTTTATGCAGAAAATAATAATAGCTTCTGTAGTGTCATTATTTGATGTTAAAATTTTCTCTTTGTGTTTTTGCTTTTCCTTTTCCTTTTATCAAAAATACTTAAAGCAAAGTCCTCACTGACCCATCTTGTCATTTAAACATATTCTAGATCTGAAGTTTCTCATCTTACTTTACAGTGGTTTTTTCTCCTCCTTTTCTTTCTGTGGTTTGTTGTGGGGTTTTTTATCTCTTACTTCAAAGTTTCACTAAGAATCTTCACCTGTAAGCACAGAAATTGCAAACAAAGAGCTCTCTCTCGATGATAAATTAAGTACAGTCTTTCAGTTTTTTCAGATGTTTAAAGTAATTGTTAGAGTGAGTGTGGTTACTATTCTGTATATGAGGACAGTGCAAAACAGAACAGCTTCCGTCTTAAGCAAAGCTGTCCTTCTGTGGTTTTCATGGTCCAGTTGGAAAGAAATCTTTCTATGACATTTTCATATGCTTTTATTGACAAATCTTGGTTCACAATTTCTGACGATGAAAAATATAAAAATATATCGCTATTTTATTTGGAAACAACGTATTTTTAAAAAAGTCTGCCTATTGATTTAAATACTATTAGAAATATATTTATCTTCCTGATGGATTTGTGACTTTACTGCTGATGTATTCTCTCTGAACCACAGTTTGTTTTAAGGATTCTCAGATATCAAAATTTGTCACAATCACATTGATGTCAGTAGAGTCACTTTGATTTTTGGAAGATAT
The DNA here is from genome assembly GCF_000687185.1 of Egretta garzetta. Taxonomy (NCBI): domain Eukaryota; kingdom Metazoa; phylum Chordata; class Aves; order Pelecaniformes; family Ardeidae; genus Egretta; species Egretta garzetta. The sequence goes on along the minus strand of NW_009260269.1, from coordinate 2,025,247 downwards.
GAAAATGATCCATCTTATTTTTTGTCTGAGTTCATAGTAATTATTGGAAGATATAAGTTATCATTTTGAGGGACTATTATGATCAAGTTATATTTTTCCTAGTATTTTTAAGATATGAAGAACAAAGCTTAGGGCCCAGTGAAGTTCAGGTCATTATACTAAGGTATTAAAAAGTCTTCTTTATTTGACATGTCTGAAAAAAAAAAATCCTTCTATCGATTCAATTAAAGTTTAAAATTAAAATTAAAATCCATTGCAGGTCTTCAATATGGAAAAGTGGATTTTTATAGAAGGCGTTATGGAGAGCTCATCTCAGGAACTTTAAACTCTAAAATAAATTCTACTCTGTGACCTTCATATATTAAAGTCAGTAGGAGATGTGTCATTAAGTTTTGGTGATAAAACAACAGCAGTTCTCTTTCTGAGCAAACGCTGTATAAAAGCAGCAATATTTTTCCAAAATTTCTTTTCCAATCTTAAGCTACCTTGTCTACCCTATATATTGTTGTTTAATCTGCCAGTACTCTGAGGTATTATACATGCAGATAAATTAGCTATAATCCCTGCCCCTGAAGAGTTTCATTGCACATAACTACAATGATATGAGAAAATGCAAAACAAAAGAAAGAATTAGCAGGGGATAAGGGGAAAGAAGGAAGGAAATCAACTATGAAATCCTCGGTTTTAATGGTGCTTTGCATAGCTTTCTATTTAGTTAGATTTTTATCTTTCATGGAGGAATAATACAATAAAAAACAGATGGGAGCTGTAGAACAGATGAGAAAGCTATAATGTGAGGAGGAAAAAAAGAGTATGTAGCCAACAAGCAGGGACCACTGAGGAAAGGTCATGAGAAATTAAATGTGTGTATTTAAGAGGTTTGCAAGAAACCCAGGTGCAGTCAGCAGTGAGGGAGAGGTGCACGATATACAAAGCTAATCCATAAGAATGCAAGAGTCCAGAACTTTGAGAGGTTACTGATCACAAAACCTATCAGGCAGAGGGGAAAAAATCTGAGGAGAATCATCACATGGCTGTGAATATATAGAGACAAAAATGGAAAGAAAAATTACATTAATATAAAATTATTTTGGAATTTGGGATATATTTGTTGTAAGAAAGAGAACGGCACTGTCAGAAAGGCTAACTTCTATGAACATGAAGATTCTCAGAAAAACAGGCAGTGCAACTAAGTCTGTTTTCTTCTTATTGCTGTTTTGCTTTCTCTGCTCTATTTTTCAAACTACCTTTCCCAATAGAAATGAAGATCTCTTGCTCTGGAGGAGGGATGCTTCAATATGTTGTGAAAACATCTGTGGAACCATCTGAGGGGGAGTGTTTTAAGAGGTATTTACAGCACTACAGAATTAGCTAGCAAAGCATTAATGTATTAATATATCTTCTGTTCACAAGCCTTCTTTGGATTATTGCTGCTATCTCTTAAATAATTTTGCAATTGCCCATTAAGGAAAGCGGTGGAAAATGTTATCTGTCTCCTTTTCCTTTGCGTTCTCTCAAATCACCAAGTACATTAAACAGTTTTTTGTCTTGTCCATATACAGTGCAAACACAATGTAAGTCCCATGGCATTATACAAAACCAGCTATGGAAAAGAACTAAAAATTTCTGTCTCATAGAATCACAGAATTGCTGAGGTTGGAAGAAACCTCTGGAGATCATCTTGTCCAACCCCCTGCCCAAAGCAGGGTCAGCAAAAGCATGTTGCTCAGGACCATATCTAGCTGGGTTTTGAATACCCCCCAGGAACAGAGACTCCACAACCTCTCTGGAAAATTTGCTCCAATATTGGATCACTCTTAGAGTAAAAAACATGTATTGAAGTATAATTTCTTCTTTCAATTTCTTGGTTCCTGTCTTATCTTTGGATATCAGTGAGAAGAGTGCAGTTCTTTCTTTTTTATTCCTCACCCATCAGGTATTTATACACAAGTAAGATCCCTTCTGAGCCTTCTTGTCTTCAAGCTAAACAGATCCTGTTGTCTCAGCCTCTCCTCATACTACAGGTGCTCCAGTCTCTTGATAATAATCATCAAAGATTATTATCTTTGTGGCCCTTCATTGGACTATCTCCAGTATGTCTATGTTTGTCTTCTACTAGCAAGACCAAGACTGGGCACAGTGCTCCAAGTGTATTTCACAAGTCCTGAACACAGAATATGGATCACCTCCCTCACCCTGCTAGCAACACTCCTCCCCATGTAGCCCAGAAGGCTGTTGTCCTCCTTTGCCACAAGGTTGGACAGTCAGCTTGGTGTCTGGCAGGATGCCCAGGTCTTTTTCTGCAAAGCTGCTTTCCAGCTGGTTGGCCCTCAACAGGTACTGATGCTTCGGGTTATACTTGACATTTCCTTTTGTTGAAGTTCATGAGGTTCCTCTCTGTCTGTTGAGGTCCCTCTGGATGGTAGCACAACTATATCATCTAACCAATACATCCAGTTTTGTATCCTCTGCAAACCTGCTGTAGGTGCAGTATATCCCATCATCCATATAATTAATGAATTTTAAAAATATTGGTCCCAGTCCTGACCCCAGGGCACACCATTAGTGACTACCCTCCAGCTCACGTTTGTGCCACTAATGATAACCCTTTGGTCCTGGCAGTTCAGCCAGCTTTCAATTCATTTCACTGTCCAATTAACTAGAGTGTTATTCATCAGTGTGTCAATGAAATATTATGAAATTTTAGAAAGCCTTGCTAAAGTCAAGTTATACAACATCTACCACTCTCCCCTCATCCACCCTGCTAGCTATTTCATCATAGAAGGTGATTATCAGATTGATTAGGCATGATTTCCCCTTCATAAATCCATGGTCACAACTCCCAAGTGCTGCCTTCTCCTTCATATGCTTGGAAAAGGTTTCCAGGGTTATTTCATTCCACCACCTTCCTGGCAATTGACGTGAGGCTCAGCAGCTCACTGGAGAATCACCAGATTCTCCTTCTTGCCCTTTGTGAAAATGGCAGTGATCATTACTTTCCTCCAAGCCTCAAGAACCTCGTCTACTTGCCACGACTTTTTAAAAACAATTGAGTGGCCTTACAGTGCCAGCTCCCTCAGTACTCATGGGTGTATCCTGCACATATTCCATAGACTTGTGCCTGTCCAGTTTGTTTAAAAGTTGCTTAGCGCTTGGCAGAGTGCCATGATTTTTGACAATGTCATGTCCCCACATGCTTTCATACTACCTTGTGCTTGTGCATTATCACTGTGACCAGCCACCACTTCCACCTTACCAAGAAGTATGGCAGAAAAAGAATGCATGAACAGCAGCTGCCATTTTCAGCAAAGTCATACCCCCGCACTTTTTCATATGTCTCTGTCATTGGCAAGTTTCCATTTTGTGAAACTGTTACACTCATTTGGCCTCTCAGCAGCCTCTGGTTAACCACCTTTTTTCCTTCAGGCCAGGAAGTTCTCACATCTGAAAATACACATAATTATATATATACACGAATACATATAAAGTGCACAAATATGTATAAAACTTTTAGTAATTACACATAGATGTACTTTAGAAATAAATTTACATATAACTATACATATTTATATACATATATTCAGATATAAAAGTTAATTATACTGATCCATAAAGGTACAGTTATAAAATGTAGAAAATATTCTGTAGTAAGAGCTAATGAGATTAATAACTAATGTTTAAATGTGAATGGAAAGTAATTAAACAAAGGCAAAAGGTTGGTTTGGGGCACCCCATGTTACAAGGCTGCTGAGCTCTTCAAAGTTGTTTTTCTTGGATCATGCTCCTCACTGAATTCAGTTCCTCAATGAATTGTTCCTGACAGCAATCCTTGAGGCCAGGTGGGCTGATGTTCCAGAAAGTCTGCTTATATCTTTCATTTAGCTACTATGCATACTATGTCAGCCAAACTTCTGAGAGGCTGAAAGGAGGAATTGTCTCAGCTGAAAAATGTCATGGGGTCAGAAACAGATTCAGAAATGAATGCCACCATGTAGCTGGGAGGGTGGGTGTTGAATGGAGTGCAAGATGACCCTGCTACAACACCTGATCTCAGCCCTGATAAGGGGGGACAGACACATCCTCCTGCTGGAGGCTTATGTCATCACTTCTGATGGTGTAGGATGAAAAGTAGACTGCCTCTGATGAAACTGGCCTTGGAGACCAAAGACTGTCTATGAATGATGATTAGTTAGTTTTAGCCAAATCAAAAATTTTCTTTAATATTAAAAAAAAAAAAAAAATAAATCTTTAAACTCCTCTTTACATTAAAATAAACCAACACCACTAAAACTAGAAACAACCCCCCAAAACAAAATAAAAAGAAACTTGGAAGTAACAATGAGTTTTCCATAGAGAAAGAAATTTTGACTGAATCTCTGATATAATTAGAGAGCATTACCTGTCCAAAACACAACTCTCAAGAGAGTTGCAAGCATGCTACTAGTTTGAGAGTGGTCATAATTTAAAAATTATTTATAAGTACATTCCTGAAGATTTAAAAAAACCAGAACTATATTTGTTGTTCCCAAAGGATGTCTTCACTGTATTTCAACAAAGGCTGACATTTAGAAAGCTCTCTTTGGTAAAATTTATTCTATAACAAACCACATACTGTGATTACAAACATGTTTTTGCATTGGGTAGATTTATCATTGCAGTCATTAAGTTATTTTTCTGTACATCAGACCCATAAAATATAAGAAGATCTAAAGTGTACTCTTTACATTTATGTGGTAGCAATGGTGTGCAAGATGCCCATGCTGTGTCAATGAGAGATAATACCCCTACACACTGCGCAGAAAGATGAATCCCCTGAAGTTTGAGCTATTAGGTTTACATGGGACAGCAAGTATGCTGTTGTGCAGTATTAACAAGACAAAATGGCAACAGGACATTTGATTCCCCAGAAGTGGGGAACTGAAACAGAAGCAGTAGGAAATGAGCTACAAGAGAAGCAGGAGACATGCCCTTTGCTTCCCATATGGCAGACAACAGATCTCACAGCCCAGAGTAATACGTGACTTGCAAAATACTGTTATTTGTTCTTTCATTGTCCAGTGCTAGAACTTCTAGCCATTTGTTGAGTTAAAATCATTGATGATTTAAAAAATATTAAAATGTTGTCCAGTGGTTGATGAATATAATTACAATATCACAAACAAAATTTAAATATATCAGTGCAATGTATTCCAAACATAACAAAGTAAATGTGTTACAATTGCTATTGTCAGATAAATTTGGTTCTTAATTATAATATTATGCACATGGCTCTGTTTATTTCATTTTCTGTATTTATCTAAACTGTATTATCTAACCATAGTGGGATAAAGATACATGGCATTACAAAAAGACATATGATTATTCTCTTAGACTCATTGAATCATAGAATTATTTAGGTTGGAAAAGATCTTTAAGATCATCAAGTCCAACTGTTAACCTAACACTGCCTTCCCACCACTAAACCATGTCCCTAAGCACTTTGTCTACCCGTCTTTTAAAGACCTCCAGGCATGGAGACTCAACCATTTCCCTGGGCAGCCCGTTCCAATGCTTGACAACTCTTTCAGTGAAAAATTTTTTCCTAAGATCCAATCTAAACCTCCCCTGGTGCAACTTGAGGCTATTTCCTCCTGTCCTAACACCTGTTACCTGGGAGAAGAGACCAACACCCACCTCACTACCACCACCTTTCAGGTAGCTGTAGAGAGTGATAAGGTCTCCCCTCAGTCTCATTTTCTCCAAGCTAAACAACCCCTGTTCCCTCAGCCGCTCCTCATACAACTTGGGCTCCAGCTCATTGGACCCCTCACCAGCTTCATTGCTCTCCTCTGGACATGTTCCAGCAATGCAACATCCTTCTTGTAGTGAGGGGCCCAAAACTGAACATAATATTCAATGTGCAGCCTCACCAGGACTAAGTACAGGGGTGCTATTACTTCCCTGCTTCTGCTGGCCACACTATTCCTGATGCAAGCCAGGATTCTGTTGGCCACCTTGGCTACCTGGGCGCACCGCTGGCTCATATTCAGCTGTCTGTCAACCAGTACCCCCAGATCCTTCTCTGCCAGATAGCTTTCCAGCCACTATTTCCCAAGCTGCATGGGGTTGTTGTGACCCAAGTGCAGGACCCAGCACTTGGCCTTGTTGAACCTCATACAATTGGCCTCTGCCCAGTGATCCAGCTTGTCCAGATCCCTCTATAGGGCCCTCCTGCCCTCGAGCAGATTGACACTCCCACCCAGCTGGTGTCATCTGCAAACTTACTGAGGGTACAATCAATCCCCTCATCTATATCATTGATAAAGATATTAAACAGAACTGGCCCCAAAACTGAGCCCTGGGGACCACAGCTTGTGACCAGTCGCCAAATGGATTCAACTCTATTCACCACTCTCTTGGTTTACACTGAAAGAAAAAAGATATATGCTGAAGAAAAAAACTTAATCTTTCATTAGAAGTTAAAAATTGGTATAGTTCCAAAATTATTCTTCAAGATAAATAACCTAAGGATTCAATTTTTTAAAACTATATGCATCTACAACATGATAAAAAAACTATCAAATAAGAAAAATAAATCTGTTGTCCCATGTCCTTTTGCTCCATGCCTTCTCCCCAGACCCTGTTTTAAATACCTCTGCCTAAAAATTAAAAAAAAATCATCAACAGTGAATACCCATTTCCTGACATAAGAAAAAAAAACCCAAACAATTTAGGCTGCACATTGGTTTCAGTATATTCAGAAATGACTTCTCATAAAAGTACACTGCTGGGAAAATGTAAGCATGCCAAAAAAGAAGTGCTTCTAGATAAGTTTTTCGTGACATGTAGGTGGTGAGATACAGACAAAAATTAATCTGTGCTAGAATAAAACTGAACATATTTACTTTTCTTGCACAAAGTTTTGACTTTGCATCCCATACTATCTTTGCTATATTTTATTCTCTGATATACCTAGTTGAATGCAACAGGAATTGTAGATGGGATGAGACGGAGTCACCAAAAAAACTACTGCACTATTGTTTCTGTATGGTGTTATGGATACATTGGGCATGAGCCTGAAGACAGTAGATTAGCAGTAAAATGGATGTCCAATGGATGGACTTCATTCCAGAGAATGAATGCAACTGTTAATGCTGTTAATAGGGCAGGTCTGCTCTCTGACAGGTCTGAGAGGGAAGCTACAGAGCTGTGTGGTCACAAATATCTGCGTGTCAATGCAGTGTGCATATTGTGTAAGCTAATGGAAGGATGAAGTGTCCTTCATCAATATATGCATCTGTGCTGTAACAGAAGTATGTCCATGTTAATAAATTGTTGCTTTTCATGTCTCGCTTTTTCTAAATATTGGTTATTCAAGCACAGTGAAGCAAGCCAAATTGTAGGAGTGTCTAGTAATATTTACAAACAGACTCTTCCAAAAAGCTATTTAATCATTTGAAAAACATTAGATGAAGACACTTTAATTTGCAATGTTTTGAGGGTAGGCTTGCTTTATTGTTTATTTGTATTAAAATTGTAAATTTATTAGTTATTAGTTATTAAAGAAATTTTCTTAGTTTCAACAAGTTGCAGTCATGTGTTTCATCCATTTAAAACCCAGTAGTTTAATGGAAAATATCACTAGTTTATATATTCTTACCATATATATTAAGAATAACTTGAGAACATTTACAACAAGAGTAAACAAATTTCTAATTGATAATTTTTGTCTTACTACTAGTAGTTCTTTTCCTCCCTCTCAGATACTAAATTTGCATGTCCTCTGCTCAGCTGATTATTGGCCCAAACTCCTCTGACTCTAATGAACAGGAGTGGATTGTTAATCGCTGTCTCTTGGACTGAGTACTGCTTGGCTGTTTCTTAAAGAATTACACATTAAATGGAAAATGGAAACATTGCTGCCATGGCTAAAAGACCATAAGGAATGGGAAAACACGGGAAAGATGGGGTCTAAAGGAAACCTGCAGCTTCTGTTCTCACCCTGCATACCTTTAAAGGGACAATTCATGTCTGCTTGTGACTTGTTTAAGATATTCCAAAAGAATCACCCCCAGGAGGTGTTAATTTCTTTGACTGTAAAGCTATTCTCAGTCACTTACATGATTAGACCTCAGGCATCTAAAGCATGGTCAGTTGAATTCCATCCATGAGAGAGTCTTCTGTGCTACTCGTGACACATAGTTCCCTTTCACAAAAGAAACATAAAATGAGAATGTACTTCTGTTCTAAGACAAATTTACACATTTCTTTAGCTTAGATAGAATTGCACAATGTACTTAGAGGTGAATGGAAATGCAGTTTTCTCATCAGCTATGATCTGAAGATTTGCAGGAGAGTGATTGCTTAGAGTCACAGGCATTCTGTGACTATGGTAAAAAATTATCAACATGACCTTTTCATATTCACATAGAGGATTCATATTTAGATATTAGAAAACATAACAGGGACTTTAATCCCAAGTTTTCCAAAATTAATGAAAAAAACTTTTGGAAAAAGGGTAATTCAAGAAGCAATAGGATATGACACTAATTGCAATTTTACTAATAAATGACTGATGGATTAACACTTTTTGGATAAAGATGCATTACAGCATTTAACTTCTGCCAAGATTTTGATTATAAAAATTTCTTAAATCAAGATTACTGAATAATCTTTGCTGATGTGATGTCTTTGCCTTTTTTCTAGATTTCCAGGATTTGGGGTGTTATGTGTCCCAAGAGTTTGTTTCTTCTCCCCTTGTCTAATCCCCAAGTCTGCCTGCTGTTGTTCCTGCAACATTACAGTTTTCTGTGTGTTAACAGTTTCTGGCCATTCATCTCATTTCCCTGAGTTTATGATGTACTTTTGTAAGGAAAAAAAATCTGTTTACAGATACTTGCTGGGAAGAATGAAGTCCAACTTAATGTGGACATCTGAAATGTTCTGAATAGTGCAGTTGTATCTTTTACTCATGCTAGCCCTCTTGAGCCACTGACCTTTGTTGGAGTTGCATGCTGTGATATGATTTTATTGTACATACCATGCAGAAAAGCATGGCCTTTAAATTCCTTGCTTTATCCATTATTAACTGAAAACTGGGCTTCTGGTTTGCTGCTACAAAGTGGTTTTGAGGACAAGAAAGAACAAAGAATGACAACATTGTCTGCTAGCATGCTTGAAAGAGGATATCATCCTGAAAGAAGAAATCCCTACAGATACAAAGCCCTTCTTCCTCCTTTACAATCAACAACCTAGTAATTAGTCAGACTCCTATATATCCAGAAACACAATTCAAACAATACATTGGCATAGACCATGGAAGCTCATTACTTGTTCTAAGAGGTTTACATATAGAAAAGGAGAATATGTATTTTTTTGAAAACCATTCAACAACATTCAAGACAGAGAAAGCTCTACTCATTCTATCCCCACTCTTGTTGGTCTCACTGTAATAATAATTTATAATTTCACTGGAGCAGAAATATTAGCCAAATATACATCTACTTTTTTGTCATGAAGATGTGAGGGGTACTCTCTTTTACCTGCCTTTACAGCCCCCGTGACTAATATGCTTGATAGCCATACACTTGGTAAACTGGATTTCTGAACAGCTATAGTATGTCTCTTAGAGCTCTGACCCAAGGGGAGAAATTTGTTTTTAAACTGCTGTAGTGAACAGTAGATACCAAATTAGCCAAAAGCCCAAAACAAGAAAACAACAGAAGAAAAATAATTTACAAGTATTTGCTATTAAAATTTTTTATGGCTCCCAAGATAGTTTGCAGTAAGTAGATGCCCTCTTTTTTCAGGTAAATGAAAAGCAACTAAAATTCCCACAAAACCTTAAGCTGATGAGAGTAGACTTCTTCGAAAAATGTTATTTTTAAAGATTAGCAAATCAATATATACATCAATAACTGCTTAGACCCATAATATTACAGTTTTCTTGTCTATTTTTACCTGACAAAGCTAAGCATAAGAAGGTTTTTATCCTATTTCTGATAAATGGTTGATACACTAAAACAGCTTATCTCTTAGTAGCAGTTTTTTAATGAAAATATCAACAGAAATGTGACTGTGATAATTTAGACTCAACCCTTATTTTTTGATGTTTTACAACGAATTCTTCATTTAGTATGTGGTTGCTTAGTAAAAGCTGAAGTACAGTTAGCCCGAATTTAATAGCTACGTATTCATCTGGAGTGAATGGATGACTGTGATGACATTATTGACACAAATTAATTCACTTTGGATTTATGTATAAGTAATTTAGATCTCAATCTAACCTACAAAATGTATTCTAAAAAGCTTATTTACACACTCAGGAAGGGGAGGGTGGGACAGAGGAATTAGTCTCACTTAGCTATAGGAATGTACCTGAAGTATAGAAAGCACAAGCCTAATCTTTCTACAGATTCTTTAGAATTGTAGAAGAGTAAACTCTGCATCAGCCTTAACAAGCATCAGGCTTCCTTCACAAATTATACACAAAGCCCAGAATGAAAAGTGTCATAACGTAAGTATCTTGGTTAGATGTTTAAATTTAAATTATACATTTTATTCACATCATAGAAACTATTGGCTGAGTGAATACTAAGTTTTGGTGCTGTAACTCAGTCTTACTCTTGGGTGTTTACTGGATAAGTACAGGTACTCATCTCTGAAACTTGTCCCTTCATTTTCTATATGTGCTAATATTGTAGCTCAATCTCTCAAATAAAGGCTGCTCATTGTAGAAATCATTTGTTCAAAGTAATTTGAATTGAGCATTAAGGTAATTTTTTTGATATTGTAAAAAGAGTTCTGATATTGGGAATAAACTGTAGGATATGCAAAAAAAAAAGAAAAGGTATTACTAATGGAAGTTACTTCTTATGTCATTTAGATACTCTTTTCTCAGTTAAATAAAGTTCTCAGTGGTTAGAACTGTATGTAGTTTTAATTATCCTGTGTATACATTGCAGCAACTAATAATCCAAATATTGGAATGTTATTAGTATTTTGGGAAGATCTTCTCTGCTAATATAATATACCAGAAATCATTATCCTAAACAGAATTTAAAGCGCTGAAGCCAGAAAATGCAAGTCATCTTTCTTTTCAAGTGTTTTTGTCACTGAGGACCAGACATATGCTGTATTTTCTCTGAATGTCACTCAATTACATGCACATAGTCCTTGGAATGACCTAGGGAATGCACTTTGTCTACATTCCATAGTCATGTAAGATTTTAATTACTTTGCTACTCTTGATATATTTTTTATTACGTTCATAAGGAATAAAGAGCATCCTCTGTTGGCTAATACAAAGCCTGATTCTGTTGTGCTGCTACCTTAATGTAGCCTTGTGAATAGGGTAACTGACGGTGTTATGAACGGGTATGGGTTCAATTCCTGTAGAGGATTTGCTTTCATTAAAAATTCTTTTATTAACATCTACCTTCTTCTTACTGGGATGTGACTAAATTAATTTTTAGTTCTAAATTATTTTTCTCATATTTCTAATTGGTGTATCCAGAAGCCTGGGAGCATGAAAACAATAAGGAAGTCATTAGAATAACAAAAGAAATCTGTAGACAAACTTCTCTATTTTTATACAAAAATATATTATTATTATTTTGAAAAAAAGACCTTTAAATTCTGACTTGAACTTCTAAAGGAAGATTACAATTTGATCTGCAGTTGATCTGATACAGCAGCTATAAAGGAATAACTTTCTTGTTTTGAGACAGAGCATCTCTTGTACTGGACCAAAAGATATCAACATTTTTCTGTGAGTTCAAGATGAAATGTAGGAAAGGATTACTGTAAGCCATTGTGAATTAGTTCTGGATGATCAACATCAGCCATGATTAGCTGGTGGGTTTGATTATGATTACTCTTTTCTACATAGGCCTAGCTATTATCTTCTCTCAATTCTCCTTCCTTTAGGTCAAGACTTAAAGACTCAAAAAGGCCTCTCAGGTGTGTAAGCAGGAGCATTTGCCTACTACCAGAAATGTAAATCTGTTTTTTCATCACCTCACACTCAAGGTACAGTTCAAATTGCTTCACCTCAAACAAGATATTGTAGAATCAGAAAGATTCGGAAAAGAGGAAAAAAAAAGGTGACAACATTTGTCTTTACTTAAAATACAGTCAAACTGCAGAACTCCTTACCACAGGATGCCTTAGATGTTAAAAATGTATATAAACTCAAAAAGAAATTGAACATATTATTTGAAGACAAAGCCACAAATATTATTAAACTTATAGGAACTTATAGGAACTATGATGGCTCAGAAAATCCCAGACGTGGTGGACTTGGCAGGGTTAGGTTAACAGTTGGACTTGATTATCTTAAAGGTCTTTTCCAACCTAACCAATTCTATGATTCTATTATAATATATCTGAAAGTATTAGAGCAAAGTGTCATTATATGCATTTCTACATTTATGCTTCTTCCTAGGCATCTACTTTTAAATCTAACTGGGGGCAAGCTGTGGTCTATACCAGTACAGCTGTTCTATGTTCCTTAAACAGGCCTTAGATGCACCGTTTTTCACAGGCGGGAGGGCTGGCTCATGTTCTAGTACAAGGTAGCCAGTTATCTACCAAATATGAAGTAAATCCAGGCTTAATCATATGTCAAACACACAGCTTGCTCCACATTTGACCACAATGTACTTGTGAAAGCATGTCCATGACAATACTGAAGTCAGGGCCATTAGAATCTTGAAGGCTATTTAATTCAGCAAGAAAGAAAATACTGCTTCCCTTTCTTATTCAGGCTCCTGACTCTGTATCATCTAATACATCTATAATTCTTCTTCTTGTGATTGAGCTGTATGTGATTCAAGGTTTTTCACATTTTGATATAATTTTGATATAGTCCAGCTGTATAACCTTAACTCAAACTTCCATGAAAATTGCCAAGTTCTGAAAAAGGACTGCTATGCAAAATGAGAGAGCTAAGATTGCTGATACAGGGATACAGTTCAAGGATAGAGGAGGAAAAATACTGACATGAAAATATATAAAATCCTAAGAAAAAATAGTGAGTCAGAAGACAGCAGATCAGCTGTCTTTGAGTATCAGCCCATTCAAAGAAGCAACAAAGGTCAACCTATCTAACTCAATTGATAACTGACAAGCCTGCAAAGACCCTTCAACTACTTTATTGAAGGTGGTGAATATATTGATGGTTAGCTAAATAACTCCTTTGTCCTAAGTATCTATTGTGTGTGTTATTCATAGATATCTACCTTATACTTCCAATTTGTGTCTAAAGAAACTTTGTGGAATCTCTTCACATGAAGTGAAAGGTGCTCAGTAAAAGTGACCCAGAGAGGGAAAGCTATGGTATCTTCTGAAAGCATTTCACAGGCTGCAAGGATACAGATTTTGTTTGATCCTTCAGCCATTGACTTTCCTCATGTGGTCATTAATTCATAGCAACTGATTTCTTAGCATAAAAAAGGAAAACAGATAAACATTTCCATTAATTTTAAATTTCACTTATCTAGATCATTATAGGACTTGTTTCTTGTCCACCTTAGTTGTAACAGAAAATTTTGCCTGATTTGTAATTCACATCATGAGTCCTCTTTCAATCCTGATAAATGTTGTGAGTTCAAAATCCAACTTGTTCCAATGCATATAAATGTTAATTGTCACCCCATTACCTATAATAAAATGCAATTATTTTACAATTTCAAATACAGTTTGGAAAAGCAATGATCATGAAATTTAAGAATTATTTGAAACTTACCTCTGTGTTGAGTTCATAGGCTGTTTTTCTTTTGATGACAGAAACTGATTTTGTAAGTAAAATAGCAATCTTTATGACTTTTCTTATTTGAAGTTACTCTCATTTTTTCTGTTTTGGATCTAGCAGTCACTTTTGATAATCACATGTAGTGTTACAGAATCCTTCAAAAAACATAGCAAATGGCTTATTTCAGAGAAGTCCCTTTTCATGTTTAGATCAATATTCATTAGATTATATTCTTTTTTCTATTTAGACATTGCAACTGGGAGATATTCTAAAAAGAAGCAGTTTGTCCTGTCATGTGTATTGTATTTTTTATATATCTCTGCAGTATAAATACTTAAGAGCAATATTTTAGCATGATATATTGACAAGTATATATAACTTTTTCATTACATTCATAGATCTATATCGGTATAGTTACCAGAATGCCTTCACTAATAGCTATTAACTAATTATGAGGATTGGAGGGTGATTGTTACTGTATTATCTATTACCTCTTTTTTTAATAGAAGTACATAAATTAATTATATGAGCAAGTACTGGCTGCTCAGCTGTGCCATGTTCCATCCTCAGCATTGGTTCAAGCTGATTACTGAAAGGCTAGATGAACTTTTGTACATGTGTTTCAATCTCGATGAACTGGAGAGTTCAAAAGTGTGATTGCATATTTGACTGTCTTTTGCAATGCATATCAGTTAAATAGGAAGCACTTTTTCACTTTTTCCTTTTCTTGCTGAGGAATGTAAGACAGTGGATTTGAAGCCAGTAGATCTCCAACAAGAGAAACCTCCATCCTAGTACACACATCTAGAATGCAAGATACTGCTCTTCATGAGCAAGTCCATTGTAGAAATGCACTGAGTTAAGAGAGGAGAAGTAAGTTACTCAAAGAAGCCACTTCTGTTGATTATCATTTAATATTTTCCTTAGGACTTTTCATGTGATTCTCTAACTTATATATTTAACACAAAAGTGTACTCCTCACATTTAAAATCCTCTGAGGTTTCATTCCTAATTTTTTTAGATTTCTCATACCTTCTTTTAATTCCTCTCAGTTTTGTCAGAACTTGTAAGTGTGATTAAATGTCTGAAACTCTTTTAGATCAATATATTAAAATATTTGAGTTGGTAAAAATTTTTCTAAACTTTCCTTTTTTGGCAGTTTTTTATTCTTTATAATCCTCTAGAACTTTCTCTAAGGAGTTTTCTGTATGAACTGGGTTAGACTGTATTTTCAGTCATTCATTTATTCACTCACATCTGGCTGCATCAGGTATTTTATTTTGGTTTTTGTTTGGTTTGGGTTGGGTTTTTATTTTTTTTTTTTTATTTTTTTACAGTTATTTTATGGGCAAGTACCACTAGAATAATCACTTTACATTTGTTTAGTCATTTCAATCTTGCCAGTGTAGATTCTGAGACTATAATTTGTTACTCATGATTGTATTTAGATACTTTCAGTCTTCCTCAGTTTTAAAAACACAAACCAAAACAATCCAAACCAAACAACAAAAAAACCCCTACTGTGCTATCGTTTTAACTGTTGCAGCTCTTGTCTCATGCACATCAGGCAGAATCACAGAGATTTCTTTGGTTGAAATTTGAGTTGTTAATTCCCTTTTACCTAAAACAGGATTGGTTGTGATGTGTGTCCTCCCCACCCACTCAATATTTCTAAACAATTTCAATTTTTATGACAATGTGATTATTAATAGTATCAAACCACTATTACCAGTAACAGAAAACTACACAGCATATTCACAAATTCACTTAACATGGTTTACTCACGTATTAATTCATAGTTATGCAGTTGGAACAACAAATGGGAGGCCAGCTCCAATTCATTACTCACAAGTGGAGGATTGTACCAACACATCGGTGACTTCTAGGTTGGTGTTCACAAGCTCCTTCAGAGGACCCTTTGCTTCTTCAGGGTCATATATATACTTGTCATCTTTTTCCATATATGAGACACCTCTGGATGTGACCAGCATTACACAATCTGTTGATGATATTAATTTATGCTAGTGGTCTTGTGCAGATATGGCAGACTCTACCTGTCTTGAAGAGTGAACGAGTCTTCCCCAGTGCTCATCAATCCTTGGGAATCTTTCACATACCTGCTTCTTAGCAGGTGCATTTCCTCTCTTTGGCCTGTTGCTTTCTGATAAGTAGTTCTCTATCCACACCTGCAGACACTTGCAGAATCCACTTTATATACACAAAATTACACAGGAGCTTTTATGACACTTGCAGGGTATAGTTCTGAGAGAAAACAACAGGGAGAGGTGAGCTCTTTTCTTCCTATTCCCTGATTTTTATGAAATTTCTGGCCTCTGCAATGAAGCTGTCATTCAATGAGTACCAACATTTTTTGCAGTTATATCTCAGTGGGAAACAGTTTATCCATTCATGCAAAAGCACTCAAGACTTAAGAAAATATCTTAGTCCTTCCTATGAGTAAATGGAAACTTTTTAAGGTGCTATTTTTTCTTTTCTATTATCACCTACTGAGGCCCAGAATAGTTCTGTAGCCAGGGCTTTCTCCTGGGGTACAGATGATCCAGTTGTGATTCTGTTCTACCTGATCCATATCAGAGATTTCAGTGTTAATCTCTAGGATTCCAGGTATGTATTATCTGTCACATTATTAACATCTGTCCTGTTAAAACAGTTAAATTTGCTCTTAAATAAGTATTTGATCAATTAGAAAATGTAATCAAGCAATTCAAACTAACCTGGAAGGATCATGTTAAAACTCTCACCAATTTCATTAATGGACTGCTGACAACATAAGCATCAGCATAAAACCATCCTTCTCAGAGTATGTCATACATCATATCTTCTCATATTGTGCCTAGTTTATGAGCACAGGGATTATTAACATTGCTATGATTAGTAATATCAAAAAGAAGGATCAAGAAGGTCTAGAAGGCAGGAAAATAAGGTTGTGGAGTTACTGATCATGGACTTCTGATGAAGGCTTGAGTTTCATGGGTGAGTTATAACACAAAGTAAAAGGATGGTGAGCTGAGAAATGGGTCAACCTCACGTATGTATTCAACAAAGATTCTGAGGTCACACAAAATAGCAAAATGATACAGCACTAAGATTTACATTAGATAATTGTGGTATGTCAGATTGAAGATTACCTGAAACATAATTCTACCTGTTGATGTAGCTGTAACAACACAATGATATCTAACTGAGTTGATGACATTTGAGGTGTTTTCACCACATATATATTTTATGTATTGAAAGATAACTTTTAATTTTAAGTCAAATGTTACAACAGCTAAAGCTGAGACGACTCCACTTTAAGGATATAATACTACTGTTCTCTATTTTTTTTCAGTGGAAACAGCCTATCATATCTAAAAAGTCAATAAAAGTTGAATTTCTTTTTCTTTGCTAGCATATGATTATTTCCACAACATTGCTATATCTGGCTACAATGCTTAATGATAATTTCATAATCTGAAATAAATAAAACAGTCACTAAGAGTGAAATTGTAAAAAGTATTATTTGAGATAAAATATTGTCTCATAACTAATCATATTTAAAATTAAAATAACAGTGTTTTCCTCTCAGATTTTTTGTTTTCAGTTATTAGAATTACTCTCAGCTGTCACTCACAGCAAATGGTGAAAAGCTATACATATACATGAGCATTTAGGAATTACTGGAGAGTCAGCTCAGTGATCTCATGGGAGGAGTAACCTACCAAAAGGAAAAGATGAAAATGAACACTCAGAAAGTCATGCTACCAAATAGCAAATGCCATCATGTTGCAGCTGCATAATATCATTTTGGACACAGTCCACTTATCTCCCCTTTCAAATGACTGAAAGAATGCAGCTGCTGTCCAACATGTTTTCTACTGGGACCATTTGTATATCAGGTCACACAGCAAAAAATAATTAAACAAATAACTGTTAAAGAAACTGCGCCAGGTTTACCTCTGATATAACACCACACATTTCAATTTGGCTATGCTAAATGTTTTTTCTGTTGTGTTTTATATATTTTTTTAGTTTGTATTGTTGTCCCTATTGTTCATACTATACAATATGGTAAAAAGGAGCTACAAATAATTCTAGCAAGACATCTAACTGATGTTCAGTCACAGAAAACTTTTTAGCCAGATTATAGGAAGCCTTTGATCTGAAACCTTCTAATTATGTTTGTTGTGGTTTAACCCGGCAGGCAGCTAAATACCACACAGCCACTTGCTCACTCCCCCCATCCCTCAGTGGGATAGGGGAGAGAATCAGAAAGAAAAAAAAGGTAAAAGCCGTGGGCTGAGATAAGCACAGTTTAATAAAAAAGTAGAGGGAAAAATTAATAATAATAATAAAAATAATAACAATAATATTAATAATAACAGAATATAAAGAATATACAAAACAAGTGATGCTCAATGCAATTGCTGACCGATGCCCAGCCTGTTCCGAGCAGC